>NC_081842.1:59675786-59975786 GCF_963259705.1 Myotis daubentonii | reverse complement strand
TTCAATTATAGAAGATAAATAAATCCCAGATACCTGCTTCCAGCCAGCCTCCACTGGGAACTTGGGTGGCTGGGGGCCATGGCCAGCCTGCAAACATCCATCAGCCCCTCACCCAGGCTGGCCACACCCTCATGGGGTGAGGGTCCCCGCTGGGGGGGTTGGCCTGCCTGCAAACAGCCATCAGCCCCTCACCCAGACTGGCCACACCCTCATGGGGTGAAGGTCCCCGCTGGGGGGCTTGGCCAGCCTGCAAACAACCATCAGCCCCTCTCCCAGACTGACCAGGCACCCCAACAGGACCCCCCACTCTCAAGGGGGTGTGGCCAGCCTGCAAACAGCCATCAGCACCTCATCCAGGCTGGCCAGGCACCCCAGGGGGGACCCCCATCTGAAGGGGCTGTGACCAGCTTGCAAACAGCCATCAGCCCCTCACCCAGGCTGGCCAGGCACCCCAGTGGGACCCCCACCCTGATCCAGGACACCCTTCAGGGCAAACCAGCTGGCCCCACCCATGCGCCAGGCCTCTATCCTATATAATAAAAGGGTAATATGCAAAATGACCCTAACAGCAGAACGACTGGGAATGACTGGTCACTATGACACACACTGATCATCAGGGGGCAGACACCCAATGCAGGAGATGACTCCTGGTGGTAAGTGTACTCCCACAGGGGGAGCTCTGCTCAGCCACAAGCCAGGTGATGGCTGCCAGTAGAGCGGTGGTAATGGGAGCCTCTCCCACCTCCTCAGCAGCGCTAAGGATGTCCGACTGCAGCTAGGCCTGCTCGACACTGGCAAGTGAACATCCCCCGAGGGCTACTGGGCTGCCAGAGGGATGTCTAACTGCCAACTTAGGCCCGATCCCCCAGGGAGCAGGCCTAAGCCAGCAGGTGGTCCTCCCCCGAGGGGTCCCAGACTGCGAGAGGGCACAGGCCTGGCTGAGGGACCCCCCGCCCCCAAGTGCACAAATTTTTGTGCACCAGGCCTCTAGTAACACTTAATAAAATTCTATTGCAATCCCTCAAGATATTTAAAGTCCAATGGGGTGTCAAGAAATGACAATTCTGACACAAACTGATAAATGTGATTTCTTTTTCCAAACTTTATAGAGCAGAGCCCAAGTCTTATTAATCTCTGATTACACTCCCCACCTCTACCCTACTGCAACTTTATCATTTAAATTCACCAGAATCTCAAGAAGTAGCTGATATTCTTGCTGCTTCTGTTGCTGCGACAATAATTCTCTTCCTGTTACTACCTCAACATAGGGGCCTTTCCTAAGTGGTATTTAAAAAAAAACAAAACACAAAAAACATTAAGGTAGAAAATCTTCCTAGAGTCACAAGCTCAAACACAATGTCAGCTTCTGTAGCTCTCTACCATTTCTCTGCTAAAAGGTAGCCTCTGAGTACAGGCCTAATCTAAATACCATAGCACCAGAATATAATTAATACACATACACACTAACTGCATAGATGGCAGATCCAGCCCCAGCATGCCTCCTTCTATTGCAGGTAAAGTTTAGACAGGAAAGAAGCAATGAGAAATGACTTGAGGGCTCAAGGATATCCTCTGTGTTTTGTAAAGGGCAAAAATACAAGGAAGTGGAGTCAATAACAGCAGCAGAACACAAAACATTTTCCCCCACTCCCACCTGTAATGTTGCTAACATTACAAATGCCAATACTCACCTCCAGAAGCAGATGATAGACAGTAGAAGAAAACATGGGACATAACAGAAATCACAACAGCTCCACTCCATTCCACCAAAAAATAACAATATAAAGTATTTGCTTATTTCCTAATTTTCTTACCTAATAAATTCATCTTATTTTCTTCTATGAGGCGATTGACCAGACCATTGGCTCTCTCAATTGTGCAGACAGCAATATCCAAGGAAGAGAAATGCCCTTTTGGAGACGTACTGCCCATATAACCATCTACTTTTATTCCTACTTCCTGAAAAAGACTCTGAATTGAGTAAGAAGAAACAATACTGGTGAAAATATTTTATATTCATGATTTGTAAATTGATTCTATTCCAGATCAGAGATATAAGTATCTAACATTAAGTATTTATCAGATTACTGTTAGTTTTTCCTGGACAGGACACACTGGTTCTTTCTACAATCATATACTTTAAAAATGAAGTTTAGAATTGGTAAAACTCAATAGAGTCAAATAAAATTAAGTATGCCATCTTAATGACAGCATTTTATAATCAAAGCAGTTCTAAGAGCTATTTATAGAAATTAAAATTGGAGAAAAACCACCTTACGCACTAACACTTTTGATCTAACAAACAAGAAACTAGCTCTTTCTTTAACGCTAATGTAACACTATAAGAAACAAATTTATCCCATTAACTTTTATATAATGGAATAAAAGTTTTCAAAATTCAAATGCAGTGGGACTTTGTTTTGTTTTGTTTTTTAGTTTAACTTTTAACTAACATACCTTCTCAATAATAAGGATCCTTTCATCATTTTGTTACTTTGGTCTAAGTTGAGAGGATGTTACTATGTAGGACCAGCTTTGTTGGCTATATGGCCTCTGAAATAACTGTTAAAAAGATTTATAGAACCATAGAACTTTAGAGCTTTTCATTCAGTAAAATATTTCTGAGTGTTTATTGAGTTAACCCACATTACTAGGGTTAACATCCTTATTTGACTAATGAAAAAAAACTGAAGCCCAACAAATTATGTGCCTGGCCTGAAGACATAGTTAGTGGCAAAACTGGGACTAGAACCCAGATTTTTTGGATTACCAGTAATAATCTTGTCATTCCAACAGCATAGTTTTTTCACAGTCATGGGGGGTGGGTGGAGGTGGTAGAGAGCATAGAGGGGATAAAAGGTGAGGGGAAAAAATAAAATTAAATTTAAATTCATGTAAAAAAATAATATTTATTCTATTTAATAAAATACTGTATTTGTAAAAATGCCCTAAAAAATCAGTGATCCTCAAACAAATAAAAAATTTTGTTACTCATTTTTGCAGAACAAAGGAACAGATCACAAGCCTGGAACTTTACCTGGGACTTAAGCACTAATAAATCTTGTTCTTTATCCCCTGAATGTTTCCAAAGGACCCCTCAGATAGGATGAGATATGCTTCCTTACACATTCTTTCCTTTCCATGCTTCAGTCTAGTCCAGTGATGGCGAACCTATGACACGCGTGTCAGAGGTGACACACGAACTCATTTTTTTGGTTGATTTTTCTTTGTTAAAGGGCATTTAAATATCTAAAATAAATATCAAAAACATAAGTCTTTGTTTTACTATGGTTGCAAATATCAAAAAATTTCTATATGTGACACAGCACCAGAGTTAAGTTAGGGTTTTTCAAAATGCTGACATGCCGAGCTCAAAAGGTTCGCCATCACTGGTCTAGTCCTACTATTCAGTTAAAATGCTGACTCTTAATTTGCATGTTTATATGCTAGTAGTATTCTATTTACTTCCTGAGGAAAAGTTTATCAATTTTAACAGTGTTCAGCAATTACTCTTAATTTGATGGCACGTTCTCCTTCATGCACGTTTCCCTTCATAAATGGGCAATACTGAAAGTTACATTGGGATGCAATAAAATAAACTTTATTTTCCACTTGCTTTTATAATTCTATTTCAAATGAATAAAACCATGGCTGCCAATAACAGGCATTATCACAATTCCAAACTTAGTACAAGAACATTACCTGGAGATAGTATTTCTTCTCCTTAGCCACAGAGACAAAAGGCAGAATAAACAAAGCTTTCTTCCGCATTTCCAAAACCCGCTTCAAAATAAGTAATTCAGCAACAAGAGTCTTCCCAGCACTCGTAGGAGCTAAAACGTGTTATTCCACAAGGTTATCACAAAAAGAAAACATATTTTATATACTGCATTAAAAAATGTTTTAAACCATATCCACTAACTATAGAGCTTAAGACTACCTTACCATTAAGGCCCAGCAAGCCTTTGAAACCTTTATATCCTGAAATGCCCCTGACTTTAAACTAGCTCTCTGAAATCTCACACTTAAAATAGGGAATTATTAAACAACTCTTTATATCAACAATAAATGATAAATATTGAGTACCTAGTTTGTACTTAAACATCCTTTCCTTTGAGTACTGAATGGCTAAAAGCCCTTCCTTGGGAAAGCAGATGAACAGCTTTTATATACTGCGATAGGAACTATGCTATAATTTGAGTGAGAGGAGCTTGTAAGGAAGTTTATTAAAAGGAAACAACTTATAAGAAGGGACGAAGGGAAGAGGCAAGGAATGCCAAGCAGAGAAAAACAGTATGTGCAAACACATGGAGGAAAGCCTGACATATTCAGATGACAGTAATTTATTTAGTAAGCCTGAAATATAAAACAAGTAGGGGAGTGAAAACAGAGATATGAATGTGCCACACGATAAAGAGTTTCATAACCCCATCATGAAAGGAATTTAGAATTTATTCTAAAAGCAATTCGGAGCAACCATGAGTTTTATGAAAAGGAGTGACAAGATCATATTTGTACTCTATGGGGATCACTTTGACTGCAGAAGCAGAGCAAGACCAGAAAGAAAAAAAATAAACTAGTTATAAGGCTATTGCATAATCTAGAAGAAAGATAATAGTGAGCATAATCTATAAAAGAGATAAAGAAAGATAGTAAAACAGGTAATGGACTTGGAACGGAAAGAGGTAGTCAGAATCAGTTATTAGAGGTTATAGACACTGGACATAGTGATTAATTGACATGAATTGGTGATCAGAGTTATGAAGACACCCATATTTTGGTTTTTAGCAACTGAAATGATCAAGCCTCTCAACCACTACCACAGTTCACATTTACTGTGTACTTTCTATGTGCCAAAAAGCTGTTCTAAGTGCTCTCTCATGCTCTCTCTCTCTAGTGATTTGCAAGGTTACACAGCCAATACATGGTAGAGACAGTTTTCAAACCCAACCAGTCTGACTCCACAGCCTGAAATTATATCTACTGACAAGTTATCTACTTTTTGCAGCAATAACAAAAAACCTGATGACTCACAATTTCAGAGAACTAAGGAAGTACATTTTACCAATAAATTAGTTCCTAAAGTCAGTATAGCAAGTTCCTCACCCTACACATAGTGCAGTTGACCTGTCCACCTCGTCTGTTAAAAGTATGCATGTCCGAGTTGCCCCTGACAGCCCGTATAAATTTTCTATAAAGTATATTACATGTGGTTTTATGTATTCAATCCTGTACAAACAGGTCAATTTATACGCATATAATTTATAATGTTCATAAACTGTAAAACAATTGAGACTGGAGGAAGAGCACATTGCACATTTACTCTGGGACACAAGTTTGTTGAGAGGAATGGCAAGCAGAATAGCTCTCTTTAAGTTGTCTTTTTTTCCTTCCCCAACCCAGCCATATAACGGATTTTGCATAACTTAAATATGCATATGAGACTCCACTTTTCATATATATTTTAAGATTTTTTCTAGTTATAAAGCACTGTCTCAACCACCTTTTTTAAAAAAAAACAAAAAACCATAACTACCTCAATAGAGTATTCACTTTCATAATGCCTTTAAAATAAAAGAAATTAATTTGCACAAATTTAAATACCTGAATAGACTAAATTCTTTCCTTCCAGAACCTCTCCAAGCAAAAGACACTCTGCCTGCCATTTAAACATCTTTTTTACACCGAAATTGTGGTATTTCTCCAGAACCGCTGTAGGAAGTCCCCAATTTGCCAACAGCAGCTTGTCTATTTGATCATCAGGAATTGTTTGCTTGCATTCCCCTTTCAGGAAAAAAAGAAAAAAGTTAACTAATAGTTGAATTTAACTTAACATATGACATCCGTGGTGAGCCCTCCGCTGTACTTTGGAACTCCTGCGTCGGGAGGAAGCCACATAAAGCACGCCTGCCATAAAGCACGTCCAGTGAGGAATCTGTAAGGAGTACTGGGCGCTTTTAGGAGAGAGCCTTCTGCAGGGGACGAGATTTGGCCAACGAGGAAGCTGTTTCTGCAAAGCTCCAAAGACCCAGAAAACACTTGAATGTTACTGCCACGCGGTCGCCGAAGATAAGCTGAAAAGCACGCCCTTGTCTGGACGGAAAGTGACCTGCCACGCCGGCCCCGAGTCACAAACTGAGACGATGACTTAGAAACCTAGTAGATCGTGCTAACAAGCAAGCTCCTCGCGGGCCGGACACCTCCCTACACAGAGCGCAGCTGACCTGTCCACCTCGCCCCTGTCCCAGAGGCCTGGGAGTACCTGCTGCTGCGGCCACACGGCGGCCACTGTCCTTCCAGCTGCGCCCCAGGCCGGCGGGCGGGCTCAGCACCGGCTCCGAGGGCAGCAGGCGGCTGTCACTGCGGTCAGCGCTGCTTCCCAAGAAGGAGTCCGAGTCTGATGTTGAACGCCGCCGCTTCCCACCCCGGCGCGGGAGACTCATCGCGATCCCCTCCCGGCTGTTCAGCGACAGCCACAGTTCCAGCGTCCTCCCCTTCGGGAGAAACCCGGCCCGGTGACAGGTGTGCCTGTCATCTTCCCGCCGGGTCTTCAAACGCAGCCTCCCAGCCCGCCCCGGAACCATCGAGTTCCCAGTAATGAGAGTAACCTGCGGACCATAGAGTCGCGGGGAGGGAGCGGCTCTGGCTGGCGCCTCAGACCTCCCGCCTCCGTGGTTGGCTAGTGTGGGTCCAAAGAGGCGGGGAAAAGACTTCGCCTATGTAATCTGCATTTATAATCAGACTGGCTAAACATTATGCATTCGACCATTTGAATAGCAAGGTTTACTAACTTCGTAAAATGAGCTGCCCATAATAGGTAGATCAAGGGAAGTAAGTCCTCTTAACACATTGGTATCTTTTTTTTTTTTTAAATCATGATACATTATGTGTGCAAAGCATACAAATAAAACCTAAGATTTCTAAAATGGAGTGGAATCTGCTCCTTTCTCCTAGCGTGTGATGGTAGGGCAGAGGCTATTTCTTTACACAATGCCTCTGTAGCCACCGCACACTGTGGGTACAACTGTGATGGGGAGTTGTACCCCTCATCAGGGGTTGCCTAAGACCATCCTGCATATCAGATATTTACATTACGATTCAAAACAGTAGCAACATTAGTTATGAAGTAGCAACGAAAATAATTTTATATTTGGGTCACAACATGAGGAACTGTATTTAAAGGGCCAGAGGGTTGAGAACCACTTAGATGGCTGTTTGAACGCTGCAAGGAAAGGACCTGCGTGTGCCTGAAGATCATTGTGATCCAAGAGTTTGTTCATGGATTCTACCTTGCCACATATCAAATGAGCTCTGCATGTAAACTGCTGCCGGCTCATTACCTACTTGCGAAATCCGTTTAACCAAGCAAACCTAGTAAACGAAATACAGCACCTCTCAAAAGGACCAGTCCAACAAAAAAGACTCTAATACAAGTCTGGGAAATACCACTTGAGTGTCAACTCTCCTGTGAAAACGTACCCTATTAAAATACATTGTTTTGCCCCAGCCGGGTACTCAGTTAATTTCAGCATTGTCCCCATATGCCAAGGTTGCGATTCCATCTCTGGTCAAAGTACATACAAGAAGCAACTACTGAATGCATAAATAAGTGCAATAACAAATCTCTCTCTCTCTCTCTCTCTCTCTCTCTCTCTCTCTCTCTCTCTCTCTCTCTGTCTCTCCTCCCTCTCTCAAATCAATAAATAAAATTTTAAAATATTTTTTTATAATTTTTAATGACAATATTCTAAAATTCCACAAGATGGGGATGTTACTCCATAAAGTAAAGATTTTCCCTAGTTACCTTTTATGCATTCATTCACTTAACTATTTATTGACCATTCACTGTGTGCTGGGCACTGGGTATATGGCAGAGAAATGATATGATATGGCTCCTGCTCTCAAAGAAAAAGAGCCTAGAGAAGGAGACAGGCATTAAACTAATTAATTAATTATTTTCTTTATTTTTTAATAATTTAAAAAAATCTTTTTTTGAGAGAGAATCAGTTTGTTGTTCCACTTATTTATGCATTCAATGGTTGCTTTATTTTGTTCATCCTCTTTTTGATTGATTTTTAGAGAGAGTGGAAGGGAGGAGAAACAGAGAGAGAAACATCAATGTGAGAGAGATACATGGATATGTTGCCTCCCACACCCCAACCAGAGAGGGGATCCAGGATCAACCCTACAACCCAGGTACTTGCCCTTGACCGGAGTCTAACCAGGGATCTTTCAGTCGGCAGGCTAATGCTCTAACCACTGAGCAAAACTGACGAAGGGAGCAGTTGTTTCTTGTATGTGGCCTGAGCGAAGATCAAACCCTTGGTGTATCCGGAAGACTCTCTAACCAACTGAGCTACCTGAAAAGGGCTTAATTGTTTTAAATTGTACTAATGTTTAGGCAGAAATGAACGATGCAATCAAAGAAATCAAGGGATCCTAATTTACATTATAATCATGGAAAAACAATCTTAGATGCAGTACAGCATGGGGTCAGTGCAACTCTATAGTCAATCAGTCCAGGTTTGAAGACTTCCTAGGTGTGTGATCTTGGGCAACATGCCTCTTTGTGCTTCCTTTTCTTCATCTATACAATGAGGATCATAATAGTAACAACCTATTTGCTTATTGTGAGCACTAAATAAGTCAATATATGTAAAGTGCTTAGAACTCTGACCATCACATAATAAGTACTATTCAAAGAAAATGATATTTAAATGTTCTAATATTGCTCCCAATATGAATCCAACATTTTGATGGGAAAAGAATAAACTAAAGAAATCTCTCACATTATTCTATCTTTATTAGGTGAACTTTGGTCAAATGAAGAAAATAATTGGGAAGAAATTGCAAACAATGGTTTATGTCATCCTATAAAAAGCCTAGAAAGCCTTAACCTGTGTATCTCAGTTGGTTGAGCATGTCCCATGCACCAAAACACATGCCTGCGTTTCAGGCTGGGTCCCCAGTAGGGGCTCGCAGGAGGCAACTGATCAATTATAAAGTATTTCTCTCTTTACTGGGACCAGTGTGGCTAGAGAGCAGAAACAAGTCCTGAGTAGGGGTGGCTGGGGATTGAGAAAATGAAAGAGACATACACAGAGACAGAGGGGAAAAGCTGGGACCGGGTGAGACAGCTGTCCTCTGATGGAGAGACAATGACCCAGAGCCGGTGCAGCCTGTTTATTATATACAGCATGATTCCGGGAAGGTTTACTAAAGTTTAAAACAAAGGAAATTATGAGAATCATGATTAAAGATCAAGCTATAATTTTTCATTCTTGTGGCTTCTTTGTAATCATCACTCCTGGCTAAGCCTGGATAATTGTGTCCATTCCTTGCGCCTGCTGAACTTAGATAATGAAACCCACACCCTGGCACTTGCGCTAAGGGACAGGCAGACGATGTACCTGCCTCTGGCATGGTATGTCTCCAGGATGTGGCTCTGCCAACACCACTGGATTCAGCTGACAATAATAAAAGAAATGCTCAATGTGCCTTCCCAGGCACTCTCCACAATCAATGATGTTTCTCTCCCTCTCCTTTCCTCTCTCTCTAAAATCAATATTTTTTAAAGTAAAAAGCCAGAGAATTCTATACTAATAAAAGACAAAGATGCAAATCGACCATACCTTCGCTACGCCCACCATTGGCTAATCAGAGTGATATGCAAATTAACTGCCAACAAAGATGGCGGCTAATTTGCATATACCTGCTGGGAGCGAAGACTGAAGACACCGTAGAAGGAAGCCAAGCAACGGAGCCGAGGTAGCGGAGAAAGGCGGGAGAGAAGCAGCAGAGAAGGGCGGGGTAGGAGCAGCAGAGACAGGAGCGAAGCCCTATTCTTGCAGGAATCTTCCTGCAACGGGCATCTGGTATTTTATAATTCACAATGTATTTCAAACATTCAACATCTATTTCTAATTTTATTAAATCTTAGAAAATAGAGAAGGCTACTTATCAAAAATATTAGAGAATTTTTATGCTAACAGTTACTGTAATAGTTAATACTAATACAGAAGTCTTTCCCATCCGTCTTTTAATTGTGTCTGAGTCTGTGTTCCGTGGCATTTTATCTGTGGTCATTCTTCAGGGCCTGAGTTAAAACCCTCCAGAAAAAGAACTGTGCACATATTTTCTGCCTGTGTGACTTAGGAGACATACGAATTCTGAAACACTGGGTTAACCTTTTTTTAAAAAAAAAAAAATACATTTTTATTGCTTTCAAAGAGGTAAGGAGAGGGAGAGAGAGAGAGATAAACATATACAACTAGAGAGAATCATTCATCAACTGCCTCCTGTACACCCCCCACTAATAGCCCCCCACTGGGGATTGAGCCCCCAACTTGAGCATGTACCCTGACCAGGAATCAAACCGTGACCTCTTGGTTTGTAGGTCGACACTCAACCACTGATACCCAAAGCCATATTTAGCAGGGTTCTAGTCTCACCATCTCAATCTGCAGAACAAAAATTTTTCTGTTTTACTGAGGGTGTTACCCTTTTTGGATTTGGGGGATTTTAGATCTTCTCATCCTGATAGGACCCCCAGACTGCTATCTCCCAGAATACAAAATGCATTAAAACCCACACTCTAGGGCTCAGTGGATTGAGAGTCGTCCCATGCAACAAGTGATCACCGGTTCAATTTCCAGACAGGGCACATGCCCCGGTTTCAGGCTCTATCCCCAGTAGGGGGTGTGTAGGAGGCAGCCAACTGATATCTTTCAACTATGCTTCTCTCTCCCTCTCTTTGCCTCTCTCTAAAATCAATTTAAAAATGTAAAAAAAAAAACACACAAAAATTAACTATTCAAATAAAACAACCCACATTCTAGACCACCAGGGATCAATAGACAACACTATGGAAAACTTTGGTTCTAATGCTTCACTTACTCCTTTAGATTGCTTGATTATTTGACATTTCTGTCCTATAAGGAAACCTCTGATTTTACCAGTTTAGTCATGAGTTTTTAAGATATATATTTTTATATAACACCCAGAATATTAAAGAAAAGTGTACTGTGCTAGAAGTGGTTTCATGCTCAGCCTAATATTGCTGAAAACAGTAGCAAAGGAAATTCAATAATTGTACATTCAAAGATGTCATCTGATTATTTTAGTAAGTTTTATAAATAGTAAAGCATGGTTTTTCCATTGAAATTGCAGAGGTTATACAGAAAATAAAATGTACACAAAGTACATTTATGAATTGACTAAAACAGAATCGTCTACCCAGACTGAATAAATTCTGTGCTTCTCACATAAGTGAAAAGTGATTTGCAAAAAAACCAAAGAGCTGGAAAATGTACATGAGTAGAAATATGTGATTCGAGTGATGCCAATTTGGTCTAATTAAAGATTAAAGATTACTGAGATTAAAGGAGATGGTAGTTGGGAGGGTTTTGTGTTTGAAGTTCAGTGGTGCTCAACAGAAACAAGACCAGTGGCTGCACATTAGAATCCCTGGGAGCTTTAAAACTGCTTTCCTACTTCTGGAGATTCTGACGTAATTGGTCTAGGGTAGATTCTACCAGTGGTTCTCAACCTTGGCTGCACATTAGAATCACCTGGGAATCTTTTTAAAATCCTGATTTCTGGGCCTCATCCTCCGGAAATTCTGTTTCTTTGTTACTAATGTTGTGGCCTCACCCCATAACAAAGAAACAGAATTTCCAGAGGATGAGGCCCAGAAATCAGGATTTTAAAAAGATTCCCAGGTGATTCTAATGTGCAGCCAAGGTTGAGAACCACTAGGCCAGTGATGGTGAACCTTTTGAGCTCGGCATGTCAGCATTTTGAAAAACCCTAACTTAACTCTGGTGCCATGTAACATATAGAAATTTTTTGATATTTGCAACCATAGTAAAACAAAGACTTATATTTTTGATATTTATTTTATATATTTAAATGCCATTTAACAAAGAAAAAACAACCAAAAAATTGAGTTCGCGTGTGACCTCTGACACGTGTGTCATAGGTTCGCCATCACTGCACTAGGCGCTTACAAGGTCCCCAAGTGTTCCTAATATGTTGCTGGAATTGAGAACCACTGGTGTAATCTAAGGGATGAGGCAGACTTGAATTCAGGTGGCTTCACAGAGAAAAATTTTAATAAGAGGTTTAAATTAACAAGGAGCTCTGAAAAGGACCTATTTCTCCACAATGACCCAAAGAACTAATAGAAATAGCTTACTTATAGATGGGGATGGAAGCAAAATTGAAATAACTTTGAAGGTCTAAGTTAAAACATCAGAAGGCCAACTTAAAGGTGGTAAAACTAAACAGTGAACACCTGAAAGAGACTAAACTAATTGAATATGCAAGAACACACACCTGTACCTTCCAAATTTATATAAAGGCTCTTCTCCCACTTTTCACCTGGTAATACTGCTGACTGCTTGCGTAGTAAACACCAGGCAGACACATGAGGAAGAGAGATAGGCAGTAAGCCTGAAAATCCTAAGGATGTGATTTTTAGAGTTGGAAATAGCCTTAGATTAAATGGAGGAGTGAGCCTGGCTGGCGTGGCTCAGTGGTTTAGCGTCAACCTATGAACCAGGAGGTCAAGGTTACTCAGGGCATATGCCCAGGTTGTGGGCTCCATTCCCAGTGTGGGACGTGCTGGAGACAGCTGATCAATGATTCTCTTTCATCATCGATGTTTCTATCTCTGTCTCCTTCTCCCTTTCCTCTCTGAAATCAATAAAAATATTTTTTAAATAAATAAATGCAGGAGTGAGTACTCTGCCTCGGGAAAAGTTACCAAAAGGAGCTCCGGTGGAACAACCTTCCGCTTGGTTTGGGTCGGATCACACCTAAGCAAGCATCTGGGTCTCCAGCGCTTCCATTTGGGTCTTTGAGGGTAAAGTGTTCAGATCAGCCCTTATTACTTCAGAGAATTTCTCCAGGTGCTACTTTTTTTTTTCTTTGATACCCTCAACCCTACCCCTTTCCCATTTAGACAGTAACAAATGAAAAATGGGTAGGGGATTGGTTATAGCCAGCTGTTTGGGTAGTGGGGCCAAGGTGCAGGCCTAATCAGGGATGAATTTGTGTTCCTGTCTTTTTTGCATTTTCCTATCACCTCTTTCCCTAATTCTCTCTCCTCATTTTCATTTATTCATTTTCCTCCCCTTCCCTGTCTGTTTATATTTAATCATTTTAAGATAGTTTACTCTTAAGTACAATAAACTGCAACATCTTATTTTTAATAGACTCAGATCCTCCATGGAAAATATGACTATGGTAAAGGAAATCTTACACTTAACTGTAGTTTTATTATTGTTATTATTGATTTCAGAGAGGAAGGGAGAGTAAGAGATAGAAACAATGATGAGAGAGAATCATTGATCAGCTGCCTCCTGCATGCCCCCCACACTGGGGTTCAAGCCCGCAACCCAGGCATGTGCCCTTGACCAGAATCGAATCCGGGACTCTTCAGTCCACAGGCCAACACTCTGTCCTCCGAACCAAACCAGCTAGGGCTTAACTGTAGTTTTGATGTAAATAAAATGGCCATTAAAGTGACTCATAGGTGTTGAGTGTGATTTTTATCATATATTAGACAATCTTTTGAATATGAGTTGGTAAATAAATGCATTTAAGAAGTCTCAATGCATTTATAAAGTGGGACCGATTTACAAAGGTTACATCTTCACTGCCCATTTTGGTGGCATGCGCTCCCTGGGTTATGTCAATGACAACCATGAAGGACAAGGGCATAGATAGAGATCCTCCTCTCCTACATCACCTCACCTACCAGGGCAAAGCAGGAGCATTTCTCTTAGTTCAACAAGTCATGAGCATCTCATCATCTGCATTACAAGCCATGCAATCCGGCTTTTATTCTTCAGACATTGGAAAACCACTGAAGAGCAAGAAGAAAACATGTATCAGTTTATGTGAAAAGATGCATCTGGGTCTTAGGGGAGGAGAAGAGGGGGGTAATGTAAGGGAGCACAAGCGGAACAAAGGAAGTGAGTTTTAAGACTACTGCCCAGCCCTTGCCAGTTTGGCCCAGTGGATAGAGTATCGGCCTGTGGACTGAACAGTCCCAGGTTTGATTCCGGTCCAGGGCATGTATCTTGGTTACAGGATTGAGCCCTGGCCCTGGTTGGGGCGTAGGCGGGAGGCACCCAATCCATGTGTCTCTCTCACATTGATGTTTCTCTCTTTGTGTCTCTCCCCTTCCCCTCCACTCTTTAAAAATCAATGGAAAAATATCCTCAGGTGAGGATTAGCAACAACAAAAAAGACTACTGTGTGGCCTGCGTGGCTCAGTGATTGAGTAATGACCTATATGAACCAGGAGGTCATGGTTAGATTCCCATTCAGGGCACATGTCCAGGTTGTGGGCTTGATCCCCAGTCCTGGACGTGCAGGAGACAGCCAATCAATGATTCTCTCTCATCATTGATGTTTCTACCTTTCTCTCCTTCTCCTTTCTCTCTGAAATCAATACAAATATATATTTTTTAAAAAGACTACTGCCATCCTCCATTACATAAATATTGGTGGCTTTTGGTAACAGTGGAAGTGGTGAAAATTATCAGATTGTCCAACTATATTGAAAGTAGGTTGCTATGGATTCAGTGTAGAGTACAAGGGAAAGAGAGAGGTCAGGGATGTGGGTTTTTTTTAAGCCGGAAACTCTGGCATAATTCAGTTGACCACAGCTGTTTGTTTTTACATTAATTTGTTTACATTTAAACACTTGTGTGCCTACAAGAACCAAAAAAGAAACATAAATGAGTAAAGTGAAATAAGTGGGGACTGTGAAAAACTATAGAGTTCTTCCTTGGAAATTGCATGTGGCAAAGACCAGTAATAGTTGACCCATAGTGTGGCAGGATAATAAGAAGCTAGGAAAATTCCTGGGCAAGAGAAATGGAGAAACTGAGATAAGAGAATTAAACAAGGCCAAACAGTTTGGGCAGGTTGCAGCCAGCTTGTGAATTATACTAGTAAGACTTTATCTTCCCTAACCAAAGACACTTGAGAGCAAATGGTTTATACCTCCCCTCCCTAACCAGAGAATACATAGTTTAAACCACCCTGGCCTGAGAAAATAGAGAACAAAGACCCACTTAATGCCGTTTGTGCCAGCTAAAAACGAGGACAGATGAAGTCGGGGAACAAATAACAAAAAACCATTAAAGCCAGACAGATCTAAGATAACAGTAAAACAGACCTAAGGATAATCCCAAACTCCTCTATACACTCATTTTAATGCATCAACATATTAAAAATGCACCTGGGAAGCTGATGAATATTCTAGTGCAGTGGTTCTCAACCTTCTGGCCCTTTAAATACAGTTCCTCATGTTGTGTCTCAACCATAAAATTATTTTCGTTGCTACTTCATAACTATAATGTTGCTACTCTTATGAATCGTAATGTAAATATCTGATATGCAGGATGGTCTTAGGCGACCCCTGTGAAAGGGTCGTTCAACCGCCAAAGGGGTCACAACCCACAGGTTGAGAACCGCTGTTCTAGTGAAACCCTCCCCTAAGATTCTCACCTATAGAAAATAAAGAAATAAATTAGTAAATAGCCCTCAGGAGCTCACTCTAGAGCACTCTCATGCCCCTTCCCAGTCTAGAGCTTTTTATTTCTAAAGGTCCTTACAAGACTTGCAGCCTCAGCTTGTTTGGCCCAGTGGATAGATAGAGCTTCAGCCTGGGGACTGAATGGTCCCAGGGTTAATTCCAGTCAAGGGCACATGCCTGGGTTACAGGCTCGGTCCCCAGCAGGGGGCTTGCAGGAGGCAGCCAATCAATGATTCTCATCTTTCATGTTTCTACCTCTCTCTCCCTCTCCCTTCCTCTCTGAAATCAATAAAAATATATTTTAAAAAATTAAACAAAGACGTTAAAGCTCTTTAACAATTAAAGAGATTAAGTTAGTAATAAAAAAATAAAACTTCCTATAAATAAAAGCCCAGGCCCACATGGCTTTACTGCTAAATTTACCAAATGTTTAAAGAATTGCCTTAGCCACTTTGGCTCAGTGAATAGAACATTGGCCTGGGGACTGAAGGGTCCCAGATTCGATTTTGGTCAAGGGCACATGCCCATGTTTCAGGCTTGACCCCCAGTAGGGGGCATGCAAGAGGCAGCCAATCAATGATTCCCTTCACCATTGATGTTTCTATCTCTCCTTCTCCCTTCCTCTCTGAAATCAATAAAAAATATATATATATTATATTTTTTAAAAAAGAATTAACACCAATTGCTCACAAACTTTCAAAGAAAAAAAAAAAAGAAGGCCGGGGGAAGGTCAAGGGGGAAAAAAAGGAGACATATATACTACCCTTTGTAATATTTTAAGCAATAAAAAAAAAGAAGAGAACATTTCCTGAGTCGTTCTATAAGATCAGTATTACTCTGCTACCAAAACTGAACAAAGGCATCAAGAAAATTACAGATTAATATCTCTTATGAATAGAGATGCAAAAATCCTCAACACAATACTAGAACACTGAATCCAGCAACATAGGAAAAGGATTATATACCAGGCTAAATGGGGTTTATCCAGGAATGCAAGGTTGGTTCAAAACACAAACATTGATCAATGAGATACCATATTAATAGAATAAAGGGGAAAAAACACATGATCTGCCCTGGCTGGTATGGCTCAGTTGGTTGGAGCACTGAAAAGTTGCTGGTTCAATTCCTGGTTGGGGCACCTGTGTAGGTTTCGGGTCTGATTCCCAATGGGGGTACATCTAGGAGGCAGCTGATAGATGCTTCTCTCAATCATTGATATTTCTCTTTCTCTCTCTCTTTGCCTTTCCCTCTCTAAAATCAGTAGAACATATTCTCGGGTGAGGATTAAAACAAAACAAAACACACAATCATCTCAATAGGCACAGAAAAAGCTTTTGACAAAAGTCCACATCCTTTCATAATAAAGGCACTCAACAAGCTAGAATAAACTATCAAACTCCTTCAACTTGATAAACGCCATCTACAAAAAATCCACAAGTAATATCATACTTAATGCAAAAGACTGAATGCTTTTTCCTTTAGACTGGGAATACAGATTAGGGATAGCCAGTGTCACCACTCGTGTTCAACACAGTGCTGGAAGTTCTAGGCAGTAAAGGAAATAAGGCAAAAAAAAAAAAAAAAAAAGGGCAATAAATGACATCTAAAATAAAAAAAGTAAAAATATCTCTATTCATAGATGGCATGATCTTGTATATAGGAAATCATAAGGAATCCATAAGAAAACTATTAGAACTAATAAACAAGTTCAGCATAATTTCATAATACAAGATTCATACACAAAATTTTTATAGTTTCCAACTGTTAGCTGCTCACCCCCCAAAAGTCCCTACATGGACATACAGGGGTAGGCAAAAGTAGGTTTACCGTTGTGCATATGCTAAACAGTTTATTCTTGTATTATTTATAATAATTGTATTACAACTATAAATTTACTTCTGCCCACCTCTGTATAGCATAAAAGAATCCAGGAAGGGAAATCAGTTTTTGTTAATTACAGCAGAAATTAGCACATCTATTTTTAGCCCACACATTCAAATAGCAGCATTGTTGTGCACTTGGTATGTGCTAGACATCATTTATGTGCTTTACATGTATATGTATATTAATGCTTTAGCTTATCAACACTAGTCACAGTAAATATTATCAGCCCCATTTCACAATTGGGAAAACAGGTAGAGAATGGTTAAGTAAGTTGATCAAAATCACATACAGTAATCTTCCCTTATCTTCAGGAAATATGTCTTAAGACACCCCACATCCCCAGCGGATGTCTGAAGCAGCAGATAGTACCAATATATACTATACACTATGTATATTATACATACCTATGATAAAGTTTTATTTATAAATTAGACACAGTAAGAGATTAATGACAATTGCTACGAATAAAATAGAACAGTTATAATGATGTAACTATAATAATGTTATCTTGTTACAGAAGACCAAAGAAATACCAAGCACGCTTCCTAGAGAAAGGAAGGGACCCCGTTTATTAACACTAGTGGACTCCAGGAATAATTTCCAAATCAGAGTGAAGTAACAAGCAGAGGGCTTCACTTTTTAAAACTTTCTGGGGTCTCTGTCTTACATATATGGTTCCGCCCCCTTTCGTGGGCTTACAGGAAGGCCCCCAGGTGTTGGGGGGCCCCAGGCCATATCCCATGATCTGTCCTGGGGCCAGTGATAACGACCCCCCAACCCAGGGCAGTGCATTGTTCACAATTTTATGGCCTGACACGCCTTGCAAGACCAGTTTCCTCTTCATCCCCCCACCTTGTCCCACAAGCTTCTTTTAGCCTTGTGGAGCAACAAATCCGCAGGGGGTGTTTCTGGTATCCAGGTGTTCAGCCCTGCAACCTTGAGAGCTGTGGAGGTGGTTAAGATGATGGTATGTGGTCCCCTCCAGGTAGGAGTCAGTCCTTGGGTGGTCTTTACCCAAACAGAGTCACCAGGTTGGAAGGCAGAACGACTCGGACGTGCTTTTGGATTGCTTTCTGGGTAGACTGTAAGAACTTGAGTAAAAATTAGTTATGGATTTCAGCTTTTACCCACCAGAACCTGTAGAGGCCCCACTGGTTTCCAGGGCAGCCTTCCGGGCTGCTTCGTCTGCAGCCAGTTCCCTCTTGCCTCTGTGGAGTCCCCATACCCTGCAACAGCACCCCGCACGTGAGCTGTTGCAATCGCATACCCGCCATCAGCACAGATTGTCACTGTTTCTTCTCTTGCCCACCAGAGAGCCTGAATAAGGGCAATCAACTCAGCCTTCTGTGCCGAAGTCCTGCAGGCGAGCACCTGAGATCAGATGGTTCGGTCCAAAGCAACCACCACTGCCCCTGCATACCTGATTCCTCCCTGGCCAGAACTGCTCCCATCCATGAATAGTACCTCATCCGGCAATGCCAGTGGGGTGTCAGTGAGGCCCAGGTGGGCTGTCTTTACAAAGTTGTCGACCTCTAAACAGTTGTGTAGAGGTTCCTCAGGGTCATCATCAGGAAGGAGGCTGGTAGCCAAAGAGCCTGAAACTGGATGACATCCAGCGCTCCAGTGTGCTCCCAAGCAAAGCCTCAACCACATAGCTGTGGCCGCTACTGCCTGGAGGCAAGCAGGCTAACCAGATGCAACAGGGTCGAGTCTCTTGGACAAGTAGGCTACTGGTCTTTTCCAAGGCCCAAGACTTTGGGCGAGAACCCCTTTGTTTTTTTTTGTTTTTTTTTTTTTGTTTTTTTTTAATTAAATCTTTATTGTTCAGATTATTACATTTGTTCCTCTTTTTTCCCCCCCATAACTCCCCTCCTCCCAGTTCCCACCCCACCCTCCGCCCTCACTCCCCACCCACTGTCCTCATCCATAGGTGCACGATTTTTGTCCAGTCTCTTCCCGAATCTCCCACACCCCTTTCCCCCCCAAGAATAGTCAGTCCATTCCCTTTCTATGTCCCTGATTCTATTATAATCAACAGTTCATTCTGTTCATCAGATTATTTATTCACTTGATTCTTAGATTCACTTGTTGATAGATGCATATTTGTTGTTCATAATTTGTATCTTTACCTTTTTCTTCCTCTTCCTCTTCTTAAAGGATACCTTTCAGCATTTCATATAATCCTGGTTTGGTGGTGATGAACTCCTTTAGCTTTTCCTTATCTGTGAAGCTCTTTATCTGACCTTCAATTCTGAATGATAGCTTTGCTGGATAAAGTAATCTTGGTTGTAGGTTCTTGGTATTCATCACTTTGAATATTTCTTGCCATTCCCTTCTGGCCTGCAAAGTTTCTGTTGAGAAATCAGCTGACAGTCGTATGGGTATTCCCTTGTAGGTAACTCGGTTTCGTTCTCTTGCTGCTTTTAAGATTCTCTCTTTGTCTTTTGCTCTTGGCATTTTAATTATGATGTGTCTTGGTGTGGTCCTCTTTGGATTCCTTTTGTTTGGGGTTCTCCGCGCTTCTTGGACCTGTAAGTCCATTTCTTTCACCAGGTGGGGGAAGTTTTCTGTCATTATTTCTTCAAATAGGTTTTCAATATCTTGCTCTCTCTCATCTTCTGGCACCCCTATAATTCTGATGTTGTTACACTTGAAGCTGTCCCAGAGGCTCCTTACACTATCCTCGCATTTTTGGATTCTTTTTTCATTTTGCTTTTCCCGTTGGGTGTTTTTTGCTTCCTCGCATTTCAAATCATCGACTTGATTCTTGCGCTCCTCTGATCTGCTGTCGAGAGTCTGTATAATATTTGTTATTTCAGTCCGTGTATGCTTAATTTCTAGTTGGTTCCCCAATATAACATCGAGGGTCTCATTAGTTTTCTTGTAGATCTCATTAAGTTTATCGGCAGCTTCTAAACAGTTCTTGAGAGACCTTAAAAGTGTGGTTCTGAACTCTATATCTTCCATTGACAATTTTGTCCTGTTTCTTTGTCTCTGCATTTTGTTATGCTTCCTTGGTGCACCCCCTAGTGGTCTTTGTTCGCAGTCTTATAGTTAAACCTTGATTGTTGTAGCTAATCCCAGGGAGGGTTTGACCTCCAGGCCAAGTGGCTATGAGAATCAGCTGTGTCAGCAGTGAGAGAACTTCTGTCCTCTAGGGAGGTGCTAATTTAGCCTTTGCCTGAGGCTATCCAGCAAATGCCTTTGTGCAGGGCTTGGGCGGGGCGGGGCAGGTCGCACAGGATCAACAGGGTGGGCCGGAGAGAGCAGTTATGGCGGCTCTCAGTCCTGTCCCCAGGGGCTCTGCCTCTCTGAGTCCCAGCACCCGCTGCAAAGCTCGGAGAGAAAGCTGCACTCGCTCTGACCGAAGCCAGACAGTCCCGCTTCTCCCGTTTGAGTCTGGGTCCCTAGAGACTCGCCTGTATCTGGAGCTCAGAGTCTGCGACTCCCTCCCGATTGAAAACGCCAACCGCGCCCTCCGCCGCCAGCCCGCTCCAGGCACTCCGCACCTCAGAATTTGACTTCAGCACTGTGCCTCCTCTGAGTGTCCGTGTGCGTTTCTCTTTCCTCCTAGTTGTAGGACTTCCACTCAGCCAGCGTTCCTGTGGTTCTGGGTGATGTCCCTTCCGTCTTTTAGTTTTACTTTTGAAGTAGTTGTTCAAAGCAGCAAACTCCGGCGTTAACCTATGCCGCCATCTTGGTTCTCCCCGAGAACCCCTTTGGCTATACCCCTTGTCTCACATACACATCTGGTAGTGCCAGTTGGACCATCATCCTTGCTCTGTTCATGTCTATCTTACTGCCTAATATATTACCTCAAGGATCCTCGCTCTGAATTCTTTCAGGGAAAATGGGCGTTGAAATTCTCTTCTATAATTACTTCCATGCTGAGATGGGTCAGAAGTTTCTCTCAGAGCCAAGAGATCCTTGCTATCTGTCAGAGGGACAATGTGGCCTGGGCACAGAAGGAGGTGGGCTTGTGACCTGGCAGAAACAAACTGTAGCAATTAGAATAGTAAGAGTCATAACATCCTTGTCTCTCTGGAGCCATGTCCATGAAGACGCAGGCGTCTTCTAAGTCTATTATACAGTTTTCTGCGGGCCACTGTCAGGGCTGTGCGTGGCGGCTGGTTCCTCTTTCCAGTCACAAACACAGTCTGTCCAGTTCC
Organism: Myotis daubentonii; assembly: GCF_963259705.1. Taxonomy (NCBI): domain Eukaryota; kingdom Metazoa; phylum Chordata; class Mammalia; order Chiroptera; family Vespertilionidae; genus Myotis; species Myotis daubentonii. Next base: position 59,954,180 of record NC_081842.1, on the reverse strand, counting down.
CCAAAATGTATTCTGGCACGAGAGAAAGTTGCTTTGCTGTACACAGGTAGCGTAACCCCTATACAACTGGGCTTGGACCTCTGCCTAGCAAACTGCAGTCTACAAATTCAATATGCAGCCTCCGGTCCTCCCAACCCAGCGGGGTCTCAGCCAGTCCCTCAGTCAGACTTCTCCTCTCTTGGAGAATCTCAAAGTCCTGAAGGCTCCCTCCCAGGTCCAGGGAGAGCGCCTTTCCTTTGCCCTTTTGTAAACCCTGTTTACTAGTGACAGGGTCCTGCCATAACCTGCCAGTCCAAAACAGCCAGAGTTGCAGTTAGAAACAGCCCTGCATATTACAAAGCGCTCCTGTGGCAGTGGGTTGGGTACCAGGCCCCTGTGGTACCTGGGGTACCTTTGTACCCGTCCCCTGTGGCAGAGCAGCGATCAGGCCTCTCCCAAGGGAGTGCACTGGAAGGGGATACCAGCCCCTCCTCTGCGAGCAGCAGCAGGTACCAAACCCTTTCAGTACATTTGACCAGCTTCATTCCCGGCCACTTTTACAGATTCCAGGGCCTGTTGTCATCTTTTAACCAGCAAACCAAATGACACTGGCCTGTATTGTTTTCTATTGTTAGTTAGAGGAAGACAATTCCTGTGGAGGAAAATGACTCTTAGTCGGCCTGGAAAAAAAGACAGAAAATGACAAGGGTGCAGGGAAATTTTACTAAAAGTCTGGAGGGTCTCCTGAAAGAAAAGATCCTTAATGCAGCACAGGCAGGGGTCAGGGCCCATAAAATCTCTCCACCCTGCGGAGCTGTGAGCCCCGCCCCTGGAAGTCCCAGTCAGACAAGAAAAGCCACAAATACCTTTAAATCTACCCCAGAATTCCAAAATTTCAACCTAACACAGCAAAATTACAGAGCAAACCAAAGTCCCTAGTACATAAACACAGACAGAAATTTTTACTAAGTGGGCTGATTCCTCCCGTGATAGAGAGCAAAAATCTCTGAGAAAACTAACTCAACAGCACTGCTTGAGACTTTTGCAGACCATCACGGGTTCAGCCTTCAGCAAATCTAACATTTTAACCAGATGAGCGAACAGAAAATCAAAGTAGCTTTCACTTTCACACAGACCAGTTAATCAGCAGATAATTATGCCAAGACAGACAAACATTTGTACTCACACTCCCTCAGACTAGCCCAGACTGGAGCTGAGCAGATAATGCCAACTCCTCAGATGGGCATGGGGGCACTCCCGGCACCCACGCCCCAGACCAAATTCTCGACCAACGTCTTGGTGAGAACCTACCGGACGAATTAAGGTTGCATCCAGCCTCCCTTCTTAGTAGCAAATTGGCTAGTCCCACACACAAACAAAAAGAAGAGTGAACCCATAATTCCTTAATTGAATCTGAATTCACTCACCTCCAGAGTCCTGATTCCTGATTTACCTGACGAAGTCCTATGACTTCCAGGGTGGTGATCAAGCTCCCCCTTCTACTCACTTGGAGTGGGCCTGACTGACTGGGGCCCCTACCTTACAGATTCTGTCGACAGGTCCAGAGGTGTCCGTCCACTTTCTCCAGATGCTGGCCGGGTCCTGGGCTGAGGTCCAGGCGTGCCTGGAGTTCCCCCCGGTTCAATTCTGCTAAAATCAGCAGCACACACCTTCCGGAGGCCAGTCATGTTCCCCCGAGCCCCAAACCCTGTTTACTCACCAGAGGCAAGAGCCAAACATGGTTAGCTTTTCGGTCAGGGAACCATATATTGCCGAAGACCAAAGAAATTCAAGCATACTTCCTAGAGAAAGCGAGGGACCCCATTTATTAACACTAGTGGACTCCAGGAATAATTTCCAAATCAGTGTGAAGTAACATGCAGAGGGCTTCACTTTTTATAACTTTCTAGGGTCTTTGTCTTGCAGATATGGTTCTGCCCCCTTTTGTGGGCTTACAGGAAGGCTCCCAGGTATTGGGGGGCCCCAGGCCATATCCCATGATCTGTCCTGGAGCCAGTGATAATGACCCCCCAACCCAGGGCAGTACATTGTTCACAGTTTTTATGGCCTGACACTCCTTGCAAGACCAGTTTCCTCCTCATTGTGAATGTGGTCTTGCTTTCAAAATATCTTATTGTACTATACTCACCTTTGCACTTAAAGGAAGCACTTTATGGCTTCTTTTTGGCATATTCTAATTACCAGCATCACTGCTCTTGCACTTTGGGACCATTACTAAATCATGAACATAAGCACGGTGATACTGCGACAGTCAAGCTGATAACAAAGATAGCTACTAAGTGATTAATGGGCAGTCGTGTATGCAATGTCCATGCACTGGACAAAGGGATGATTCACATGCCAGATTGGATGGAGCTGGACAGCACAAGATTTCAACATGCTACTCAGAACGGTGGCAATTTACAACTTATGAGTTATTTATTTATGGAATTTTCCATTTAATATTTCACACCACATGTGACTGGAGGTAACGGAAACCTCAGAAAGAGAAAGCACAGGTGAGAATTTTGTACCTAGAAATCTGCAAAGCCGGGTTCATGTATTTTCTTTCCTCAGAAGATAGCTGGATGAGTTCCTTTGAGGAGGATGAGATCAAGAAGAGCACCAGCCCTAGCTGGTTTGGCTCAATGGATAGAGCATTGGCCTGTGGACTGAAGGGTCCCCGGGTTCAATTCCAGTCAAGGGTACATACCAAGGTTGCAGGCCCGGTCACCAGTAGGGGGTATGCAGGGGGCATGCAGGAGGCTGCCGATCAATGATTTTCTCATCATTGATCTTTCTATCTCTCTCTCTGTCTCCCCCTCTCCCTTCCTCTCTGAAATCAATAAAAATATATTTTTTAAAAAGAAGAAGAAGAGCACCAGATTGGGAGTAAGAATAACTGATTCTTTCTTCTGGCTCTTCCACTAGAGCAAGTTCTGACATTGGACAATTTTACCTTCTCTAACGCTCAGTCTTCTCATCTGTAAAAAGAGGGAGTGGGATTAAGCCAAAGCTAAGCCTCCTACCACTTCTAATTCTCTCACACTGGACTTACTCACGCCTAATTTATGAGTTACAAACTCTCCCTCTTCCAACCACCGGGGGAAGAAGAAGTCCAGAAGAGGACAGCCACCTACTTGTCGTGACAAGAAATAGGAGAAACCAAAACAAGACTGCGTGTTACTTGCACAAGTTGCTGTGTCAGCGTGTTGTGGATTTAGGTGAAAAGCATGGTTATAATTAGAGCAGCAGCCTGAGGGCTCCACCAGCCACGGAGAGCACAGCTGGATCTGCCGACTGCACACGCACAGGACTCCAGGCAGCTGCTCTGGCCTTGAAAATGATCCTTAAAAGGATTTTCTTCCTTCCTCAAGGGAAAGAAAACTCATTGATATAAAGCCTCACTTCCCTTCCGGCTTCCCCTGCTAAATGCCACTCCAGTAGAGATCGAGTGTTGATAAATACAGGGGAAAGAAAAAATCAGTAAGCTGAGCCTGGTCACATTGCTCCTTGTGATATAGTTTTATTTTTAACCTCGAAATACTTGGACTATTTCTGTTGAACTTTCCTTTCCCAGCCTCCTCGACAGAACTCTGCTCTGTGCAGCGGATGCACCTTCCTCTGCCTCCCAGGACCTGCCTGCTCACAATCAGGGGACCCAGGTGCAGCAGATGCTGACGCCGCCCATGCCGTGAAGGTAAGCTTTTCAGGCTTGAGCTGGAGCGCCCAGGAGACATTTGGAGTCGTGAGCACGGAGACTGAGGCTGAGCTGCACATCACCTTTTTGCTCTGAGCAAGAGGGTTGTCCAGCCAGTTACTTACATATGGGCCTTTGGGGGTGAGAGGTGGGGGTCTTGGCGCTGAGAATGAGACCCGGCCATGTGTAAACTCCTGTTTGGAAATCTAAAATCTTAGAGCAAGAAGAGATTATCTGCTTTCTGACCACTTAGGTTCTTTCTTCTGCAATCAACCAGAGTGGTTATGCAATGTCTCTGAAGTTACACAGTGCTGATAAGGGGTCGCAGTGTTGAGGGCAGGAAGTGGTGAGGAAATAGATGGAAGGCCAACCCCTAGGATTTTCTAAAGTCCAAATGCTGTGATCTTTTCCCAATCAGCATTTGCTATGTTAAGGACAAGTCATTCTCTGTGGTTTAAATTCCATCCCCTGTGTCTCCCTACCGGTTAATATAGCACAGTTGTATATACTGCATGTATTATTTAAACTCAGAGTTTAAAACCTGTTTTTCCCTAACAATACTCCCTAGATATGTCTCTCTCCAGCCCACAGCTCTTGAATCCAATATGCATGCCGAATAGAAGTGAAAGTATTTTACAAGTTGGAAAATTTATAGACTTTTGTACACAAACTATAAATTATTACCGACTTGTAACTTGCACATACAGAGGGACAAATGTAAAACGATTAATAATAATTGAGGTATTGCAAGCTTTAAAATGTAGCTAGATTATTTCTACCTTTTGGAATAACTGTATAGAACTTGCAGGGAGAAGGGAGCAGGGCTTGCTTTCATGTCTTTTCTCTGAGCCTTGCTTTGGTGTTATATGGCTTAGAGTTCAGCTAAGGACACTCTGGGAAGTGGCTTATGCAGCAAAAGTGATTCTGTGCACTCTGAACTCTGAAGAACACAAGCTAGAGCCACCAATGTCAAGTAAAAGGAGATCTACCCAGACACCCTAACTCCGGGTTCCTGCTTGCCTGCCTCTGTAACCTCCAGGTGCAGCTCATAACTCTGCTCTCAGTGTCTCGGTTATAACTATGCTTGTTTGCTGTGCATAAGTGCGTATAACTGCACTTAATCTTGTCAGGTTTTCCCTGACACCAAGGTCTTTAGGGTATATGCTGGGGTCTCTCCTGGGAAGACTGGAGAGTATTGGCCTAGGAGTATCCAAGAAGACAGGCTGACTTATAGCTACCCCTAGGAAATCCATTCTTAGCCAATACAAAATAAAATGAAAGGTCATTTAAAATACTGATACTAATAATACAAGCGCCAGATATGAGAATTAGTTAGCTATTTAAAGAACTAGAGTGTTTACGGGTAGAGAGATCCGTAGCACAGGTGAACTGCAGACGGTGAGGTTGAGTAGATTTGGAAAAGGTTGGTCATGTTTTGGGGGTATAGTGAAACTGTTGGAATCATAGCCCGAAGCCCAGGAATATGGAACTAGATATGCAAATTACCTTCAGGGAACTGGTTAGATGTTAAAATCTCAAGAGGAAAGGGATTACTTTAATTTAACTTTATACATTTTCTTTCCCTAGGATTAAGTATCTTCATAGTGGAGAAACAGTTTCAAAATGTATAATTATAGTAATTTAATGAATTGACTGGTTAGTATTTTAAGAGTTAAAGAATATCTCTGACCTTTACCCTTCGGCCTGCCATTTCTACAGGAGTTAAAGCTCGGGAATAAATAATTATTACCATATGTGGAGGCAAAATAGTTAGTCACTGACATGTGAGGGGTGCAGAGAGGGCCCCTTGCCTAAAAATATCTCCCTGACATCAATCCTGTTTACCTACTAACTTTAAAATTATAGTAAAGAATGTTAAAACCATTATCTGTTAATCCCATTCTCTTTTTCCTTGAGTCAGTGATTTAAATATACCTGCCAAATGCCTTCTCATGACTTTCTTGGCCAACGGCACTCAGACACCACCTCTTCCTCATTCTTCCACGCTCTGTCCTATTTTGTCCTTGGTACAATCTAAGTTGCCCACATGCCCTTAGCCACCACACATGGGTAGCTCGGTGTGGCACTGTGGTTTCTACAGAATCTCTCAAATAAAACTCAATGTGAGGAGGGCGGGCAAGACACTTGGCTTTTCTGGGCCTCAGTTGCTCTTGTAGGAAATGAAGAGGTTAAATTAGACCCTTTTCTTTCAAAGTGGTTCTGGGACCATCAGCATTGTCTGGAACTTATTATAAGGGAAGACTTTCAAGCCCCACCCGAGTCCTACCAGATCATAATCTGCATTTTAAAAAGACTGCTCAGGTGATGCCAATGCACATAGAGGCTTTCTGGTTGCCTGCCTGATTCGGATTTCTGATTTATGTCTGCAGGGTTTAGAACAGGTACCATAGCTCCTGACAACAATTCTGGCATCATTTCAATGTCTGTGGTAACTGAGTCCTCTGAAGTCTCTTCCATTCAGTTACGGCTACATTAATCTAATAAAGTTGAAAATATTTCTTTGTCTTACTTAAAAAAAAAGCACCTACATCTGACATCATTATAGTTGCCTCCTAAATTTGTTACAAATTGTTACCTTTGAGCCCTCGCTGGTATGGCTGAGTTGGTTGGAGCATCATCCTGTGCACCAGAGGGTTGTGGGTTCGAATCCTGATCAGGGCACATACCTGGTTGCAGGTTTAATTCTGGTCAGGGCCTGGAAGGCAACCAATCATTCACATTGATATCTCTCTCTCTCTCTCTCTCTCTCTCTCTCTCTCTCTCTCTCTCTCTCTCTCTCTCTCTCTGTCTCCCTTTCTCCCTTCCTCTCTAAAATCAATAGAAGCATATCCTCAGATGAGGATTAAAAAAAATTGCTACCTTTGAAAGAGGTAGCCCTTTCAAACTGCTGCCTTCTTTGGTGTTCTATTCAATCCTATTTAGTAAATGTTAACTGAGTGCTAGGAGCAGTGTTAGCTATACTCTCTAGGTCCCTCAGAAACCAGTTTACACATTCCTTGAGGTCATTCCATTTGCTCTCCACGTTCTGTTGATATTCCAGTCAGAGCTCCTTTTGCTGCAGGAAAATGTTCTCCTGCTCAGAGCACTTCTGCTCCATCTCTGGCCTTCATCAGGCTATCTCCCCACTCACACCGTCACAGCAACACTGCCCTCAGGTTGCACTGACTCCCACAACGAATCCTGAGAAAGAAATGGAGTCTCAGTTGACACCTTCTTCTTCTTCTTCTTCTTCTTCTTCTTCTTTTTAACTGAATGAGCAGCATAATGTGGCAAACAATTAAATTACAAACGTCAACCTAGGAAAAAAGATGCCCTCAGCTTGCCTTTGTGGCATCTAAACGGCGCTCCTGGGTGCGTACTATGTGAATTCCTAAAGTGCTTAAGGAATAAATGTTTTGTGGTGATGACCAGAGACCAAAAGGGGGAAGTGTTTGGGGGAACTCACATTCTTAAAGGAGTAAGGTAAGATTTTTTAAAAAAAGATTACTAAGCTGGCCATGGCATATAGGATACCTCTGAGTGAGGGAGAACCGGAAGTGGCAAGGCCAACCAAGAGCTGTGGGAGTGATGCAATGGGAAGAAATAAAGGCCTGGACAAGGAAGATGACCTTTCTGTAGAGGAATGACTAACAACTGAGTGAGCCTTATATTAGACACTTTCCCCACTTTATCTGATTTGATCCTTATGCAAGCCTATGGGTTATTACGAGCCCCATTTCATGGATGAATACGTTAGTTTTAGGGAGATTAAATAACTTGTTAAAAATTACTTAGCTAATATATGAGAGTTCATTTATTTATTTTATTCAGGGGTTTCAGATAAAGCCTCTTTGTGGAGGTAACATGTAAGGTGAAATTTAAATGGCAAGAAGGAGCCCATAACAGAAATAAAAAGGAAGGGGAGAATTTTGGCAGAAAGACCAAGTAGAAAGGCCTTACGTGGAATTAAGCAACAGGCTTGAGCTACACACTCGAGAAAGAGAGAGAGAGAAAAAAAAAAAGAGGTGAGCAGGGCACACTAGGTTTTGTGGGCCAAGATAAGGACTTCAGAGTGTATTCCTTGTGATGGAGATTTTAAGTGGCAGTAATGACCTAGTGTTAAAAGCTGTTAAAATCACTCTCTCTGCTGGTGAATATAGATTCTGGGACACAAGATGGGAGGAATGAAACTGATTATCAGTCTGTTGCACCAGACTGGATAAGAGATGATGGTGCTTAGACCAGGCAGTGGTGGTAGAAATGAGGGGCGGGGAAAAGAATGAAAGAAAAGAAGAAGATAGAATAGCTCACTGCCTTTTCAGATCTTTCTCCAAGGCCTTCCTACCTAACTGGGCAATAGTTCCTTTGGGATTAGGTGCAAAGTATCAAGCATTTTCAATAGCTCAGTGGTTCTCTAATTGAGCTTACAACAGAATCAGCTGGATTCAGTAGGTCTAATTCCATAGGTCTGATATGTAGGGCCCAGGAATTTACATTTCTAACCAATTCTCAGGTAATGCTGATGTTGTTGATCTGAGTACACACCTTAAGGACCACTATTCTAGCTGACCTACCATTCATGCTTTCTGAATAGTCCATACAGCACCACAGCCTGCATCAAAGAAAGTTTCTGCTCCCCTACCAGATTCTAAATACATCCCTATTTTTTTAAAGAAATATCTATCCCTCACACTCATATACCAGGTCCTTTCAACGACTCAGATTCCACTTAAACTGCATCCAATACAACCAGCAAAATCTAGTTCTTTGTAGATCTTTGAACTATTTAAGTCTAAATTATATTGACTACTGTTTCCTTTAGACAAGAGAATTTTCAAACATTTTCAGGGCAGTGTTTGGGCCATAGGCTTGATTGAAGCTCATTTTTAAGAGAGGGGAATGCACTGACTTTTCAGAGAGGAAGCAAGAATTTAAAGGTGAGCAGAAGGGCACAGAAACTTAAGGAGGAAATGGCACCTGAATAACCTTAGGTTGTTTCGGGTATAGAATTTTGTCAACTTTTTCACAGTGAAGAGTTTCAATGATCTATATGCTTTGATTTAGTAGGTGTTTCATTTTAAAACTCAGAATCCATATTGCAGTAGAGATTTTTAGCCCTAAACATTTCACTTTTACATTTGTAGTCCCTGCAGTACGAATCCATGGGACCTGGATAGTCTTCTTATTTCCTCTGTTCAGATGGGGCACAGGATGGGCATGGTCCAGAGAAGTGAAAAAAAAAAAGTCCTCATGGGGATGAAAGTGCTTCTTAATGAAGAGCATCCGACTCCTCTATGATTTGGGAAGAGTATATCTGTAGGTACCTTTCTGTGTCCTCACTGGAGGAGGAGAGGCCCTCCCCCAATAGGCTCTACTCTTGGGTTTTATTTCTTCCAAATCATGGGATGGACCACATCATGTCTCTGTGGATCTTCAAGGGACAGACACAGTGTGATCTAGCAAACAGGACAGGATCCGAAGCCAGATAAACTTAGGGATTTTTGTGTCTCAGAATCCTTGTCTGTAAACTGGAAATGGTAATACCCATCTCACAGGGTCATTGTGAGGATTAAGTGAGAGGTTATGTAAAAGGACATGTTAGGTGCTAGAATCTTGTTTCTCTTTCTCCATGACATCCAAAATGCAGAGAAAGTACTCAATCTAAGAAGTCAGACCAATATCCTGGAGGACAAGGATCCAGTCATTGCACTGGCATAGAGGTTAGGAGAACAGGGCATCTTTTCTCCCAAGACAACCAATGATATATCTAATGTGATCAACTTGGGGCAACAACAATTGGCTCCAAATCAGGTGATCAATTAGCTGCTTAAGTTTTCCTGGGACTAAGAGGCATCCTAGGACGTGGGACTTTTAGTGATAAAACCAGGAGAGTCCCAGGCAAACCAGGGCCATTGGTCACTCAGCTTACCCAGCAATAATTAGACTGTCAGGAATTTTAGACTGTCCTTTATCTCAGTGAGAAAAATTTCCCCCAGATATACAACAGAAGGTTCAGATGTGATTCTGTATGTTCTTGGATGGTATTTACCTTTTTATATTTACCTGTCAAGCTTCTCCAAAGAGTCATCTCTACTCACTGTGTCTTTGTGCTCAGCACATGACCTCTCTCAAAGTCACTTATCTGGTGTAGCTCCAGAACCTGTGGAAGATCTTTAAATAGCAGCATTAACACACACACACACACACACACACACACACACACACACACACACGTAGCATCTTTGTTGTCTACATGCAATTGTTTTTCTTTTCTTTTAAAGGGATATTTTCAAATAACTTCAAATAGATGGAGAGCAATAGGCTCCAACCACAAATATTTCCTGCTTCAATGTTATTGTTCCTGAGAATCATGCTTTATAAAGGATCATGCTGAAGGATAAGAAATGAGTGGGCTTCGAGTTCATCACCACTGTCCTGCCAGCCAGACACATCCCTGCCACTGGGGCAGAGTGCTCACTATACAGTGGAACTGTGTAGTTCTGTGTAGATCTTTGAACTATTTTCCTTTCCCAGAAACTGGGCTCCACTCCGTGGTAGAACCAGGCAAGCAGATATAAAGTTGTAGTTTCCTTGTAGTTTCTTTCATATAGCCTTATTCCATTTGTGATCTGCCTCTTCTTTGCCGCCTAAAATCCGGCAGGGGACTCTGACTCATTCAGACTCCATTCTTATTAATTCATATATTTTATGACTAGAAAGCAGATGGTCACATTCTCCCAGGCAGGGCCCAGGATGTGCCAACACTGGAGTATGTGCTTAATGGCTTTCCCCTCCCTTCCCAGCAAACACCATATTTTGAATGGCCAAGGGTCCCACAGCACAGCTGAAATGCCACATTTGCTCTGGCAAGAGGTCTGCATTGTCATCATTACTCCTAACCTCCTGGCAGCATTCGAGACTATGGCTCACCCTTTCCTTTATATCTGGGCCACGTACTGCTGACTCTTAACTCTCTGGTCTCTCCTTCTCTGGCTCTACTTCTTCCTGATGTCCCCAAAGTGTCATACTTAGCTATGTACTTCAAAGCTCAGATTTCTATTTTGTGTTACTTCCCCATTTACGGCTTTCTCTCTGTCTCTTTTTCAAAAAAATTCTATTTCCTTTTTTTTTCTTTTTGAGAGAGAGAGAGAGAGAGAGAGAGAGAGAGAGAGAGAGAGAGAGAGAGATCATTGGTTGCCTTTCATACATGCCCCAACTGCAGATTGAACTTGCAACCTGGATATGTGCCTGACTGGGAATCGAACCTGCCACCTTTGTTGTAAGGGATGGTGCTCCAATCAACTGAGCCATACCGGCCAGGGCCTCTCTCATTTCTAAGTGGACAGCACCTGAAGCAACTTGAGTTAAACTTGCTGGAACCATCCAGCTAGTGTGGTTCAGTGATTGAGCATTGACCTCTGAACCAGGAGGTCACAGTTCCTGGTCAGAGCACATGCCCAGATTGTGGGCTCAGTCCCCAGTAGGGGGCATGAAGGAAGCAGCTGATTGATGATTCTCTCTCATCATTGATGTTTCTCCCTCTCCTATCCTCTCTCCAAAATCAATAATAACATATAAAATATTTTTTAAAAACTTGCTGGATGTATCTTTCTTCCCAAAACAATTTCCACTTCAGAATTCTATTTTTCTCAGAATTATAGCCAATATTCTCTCTTCTTGGTTCTAAATCTTGGAATCAACTTTGATTCCTCTTCTTTCCTCATCTCCAGCCAGAAAAAAAAGTTAATTTTCCCTTGTAATGTCTCCTACCTGTTTCATCTTACCTGTTTATACTGTCATCAGTCTTCTCCATCCAAGTGTCCCTCATATCCTCTACGTAGCAGTTTCTAACTCTAGGTCCTCCCACTTCATCCCTCCACTATGAGTTGACACATGAATTACAGTGTTAAGTGACTCCTTATTAAGTACCAAATAATTACAGATGCTTTAGCTTAATATTATGAATTTCCACAATAAGTCCCCAATGGACATTTCCCCCCAATAGTGATTTTGGAATGTAGCAGGAACCTACTGAAAGTTAAATTGTATGTTAAAAGATCCAGTAGCTGGACTCTTGAATCCAAAAGATATCCTCTGCCCGATCTTACTCTGCTCCATCTCAGTTCAACCATCACAGCCTTTCATTCTTCTAACTTCCTCTCTGGATTTAACACCTTCATGTATCTTCTACTGGGCCCTGAACCCGGTTGATGTTCTGGCTTTCAACTTCTGATCTGCCTCCTGATCCAGGCTGGCTATTAGGGGTATAGAGCACTCTGGCATGATCCCTCCTTCACACTCAGCACTCCCAGTGCCCAAGAATCAGATGGGGAATGCGTTAGGAATGTAAATACCAGAACACACCTCTCACTCAGGTCAGGGGTATAGACAGCATCTATAGCAGTATTGTTCAATAGAACTTTCTATGAAGATGGAAATGCTCTATTCTGTGTTGTCCAATAGAGTAGCTACTAACCATATGTGGCTACTGAGCACTTGAAATGTAGTTAGTATTCCTAAGGCACTAAATTATTAATTTTATTAAATTTTTATCAATTTAAATGTAAATACCCACATGTGACTGGTGGCTACCATATTGAACAATGCAGATCTATAATTTAACAAACACTGATTCTAATGAGCAACAGTGTTTAACAACCACTTTAACAAGCAGTCCATGTGACCCTTATGCTCACTTACTGGCACATAGTAGGTAATCAACAAGTACTTATTGAATAAATGGATGAACAAATGAATACCTAAAAGAACCAGAATATAATTACCTTAAAATTTAAATCTGTCTCTTCTGAAAAAGTTGAGGGGAACTTTCCCAGATTAAAGAGACTAAAAACACTAACAAAATATAATAAATTGACCTTAAAGGGATCATGGTTCAAACATTTAAAAAATATATATATGACATTTTGGGGATATATATAAAAAATACATATGACATTTTGGGGATATCTGGTGATGTTAAAAATTATTTTGTTTTCTTAGGTAAAATTATGTTATTACAATTACAAAGGAAAATGTCTTTATTATTAGAAAATATATGCTGAGATACTTAGCGATGATGTGAAATGATATCAACAACTTATTTTCAAGAGCTTTGGCCAGAAATGTGTGATTGTGTGTGTATGGAGAGAGAGAGAGAGAGGAAGCAAAACTGGCAAATGTTAACAATTATTGAATATAGGTGGAGTATACTTGGGTGTTTATTGTATATACTAGAGGCCCAGTACACAAAATTCGTGCACTGGGGGGGGCTTGGTTCTCCAGCCTGGCCTGTGCCCTCTCACAGTGTGTGGGAGCCCCACAATCAATCTCTCCAAAGAGGTAGGCCCCGCCCACCCATCCGGGGCTCCTTGATGGATTGCCCCAAAGAGGTAGGCCGGAGCCGGGGGTCCTGCCCCTGGCGTCACCATGTGGTGCTGCCGGGACCTGCCTCCGTGCTGCGCATGCAGCATCAAGTCCCCACCCACCCACATGTGCCCGCTGCGCACACAGCCTCCTGATAATGGATTGTTACGGTGTGAGGGCATGAGGGCATCACGGCGTGAGGGCGTGATGACCACATAGGCTTTTATTAATATAGAGCAGCCGTGGGCAAACTACAGCCCACGGGCCGGATCCGGCCCGTTTGAAATGAATAAAACTAAAAAAAAAAAAAAAGACCGTACCCTTTATGTAATGATGTTTACTTTGAATTTATATTAGTTCACACAAATACTCCATCCATGCTTTTGTTCCGGCCCTCTGGTCCAGTTTAAGAACTCATTGTGGCCCTCGAGTCAATAAGTTTGCCTACCCCTGGTATAGAGTCTTTCTGTATATTTGAAAAACCAATTTTAAAGTTGAAGGAAAATTCACCCACAATGAATTGGCAAATCCTAAAAAAATAAAAATTTTAAATACTTCATTTCTTCTGACTGTTATAGCATACTAAGAAGCTAGGAAAATTCCAAGACAAGTGGAATAGGGAAACTAAGACAGATAATTAAATAGCAGTTTGCAGCCACCAAGTAAATCCTGTCTTTCCTAAACCAAGGACACTTAAGAGTAAATGCTTTCTACTTCTCCTCCCCAATTAGAGGATAAATAGCGTAAATCACCCTACTCGGGGAGACAGAAAACAGAAATTCAATTAAGTGCCATTTGCCAACCACACCCAAGGACAGACAAATTAAGAGAATAAATCTCATACTGGCACATCAGCATAAAGCTGATGAATTTTCTATTGATCTTCTAATGTCCAGCCTTTAAAACCCCTGAAAATGGAGTTCCCAGGGCACTCTCCCTCCAGGGAGCAAGCCTAGGCTGTTCCCTTTCCCCTCATCTCCCCCAACAGGCACATATCCTTTAAACTCTAAGGAACCTCATGAGACTTGAAACCAGGGAAGCAATAGGCAGCAGCAGCTCATCCTGGTCTAACCCCCTGAACCTGTCTCGAAGGCCCCCTTTTCTTTGACTTCCCAGTAAGCCAAAGCAGCCCAGCCTGGGTTCCCTTGCTACTTCTTCTATGCCAGTGATGGCGAACCTATGACACGCGTGTCAGAGGTGACACGCGAACTCATTTTTTTGGTTGATTTTTCTTTGTTAAATAGCATTTAAATATATAAAATAAATATCAAAAATATAAGTCTTTGTTTTACTATGGTTGCAAATATCAAAAAATTTCTATATGTGGCATTTCTATATGTTAAGTTAGGATTTTTCCAAATGCTGACACGCCGAGCTCAAAAGGTTCGCCATCACTGTTCTATGCCCGGTTTCACTGTCCTAGGTGTGTTTTTGCTGAGGCCAATAAATTCTTGCTTGTTTTTCTACATTTTGTCTCTTGATTGAAATCTTTCCTTCAAGAAGACAAGAACTGAGGTCTCCTCATCTTGCCAGTAACATGACTTTTGGGTGCTAACCCCTTCCCAGACCGACACAGTACTGAAATTATGCTACTAATTCTCTAGGCCAGGTGTTGCAAAGTGGCAACCACAGATCTATGTAGGCTGCATACATGTTTTTCCTTGGTCCAAATAGAGGTTTTAAAAAAATTAGTTGCCAACATTTAAAACTTCAAGAATTTTTATCTTGATATATTATGTAATAAAATGTTTGTAACATAATAAAATATAAAATAGTTAAAATAGCAAACATGTATAGGTAACTTCCTATCAGACATGTACTATCCTAAGAGTTTCAGGTACTGTATTTAATTAATTTGTTCCTCACAATTGGTAGGTACTATTATTTTCGTCCCTTTACAGATGGGGAAAGTGATGAATAAAGAGGTTAAGTAACTTTCCCAAAGTCTCATAGCTATGACTTCTAGTGCCAGGGTGAAATCCCATGCTATCTGCCTCGTAACCACTATACATACCACCACTCAAAAATCTACACCCCTCATTTCTCTGGGAAAATCAGAAGATCTGGAAACACATTCCCACCTGGGACCAACTGACAAGAGCCCAAAAGCTACATTCCCCTGAAGGCAGGGTTACTTCTGTTTGCCACAGTCCCCACTGCTTCTGGGACCTTAGGGGTTTGGCTCTGCTCTAGCCACAGCACAGCTGAATACACCAGTGAGTGACACGTGACAGATATTTCACCCGTGCACTGCCCAGATTAAGCCAGATGTCAGGCAACCCTCTATGTGGACACGACGCCCCAGATTCATGAGAAGACTAGTTATAAGTACCAGATGTGTGTATGTTCAGCAGGTTTGGATGGTGTCGAAGTGGAATGTCAGGATAATTGTTGGTAGATAGTGGAAAAAAGTTACAAGAAGCATAAGTTACACACCGCATGGTTGGCAAGAAGGCCCCATCAGAGGGCAGTGTGGGTCAGTTGAAAAGAGCATAGATTAGGGTGGCCTGGGTTGGGACCAGATTTCATCACTTAGCTGCTAGACAACCTTGGACAAGCTATTTAACTTCTCTGGCTTCCATTTCCTTGATTATAAAATGGGGCAATGACACCTTTGGGGTGGTGGAAGGAATTAAATTAGAGAGAGTATGTGAAAGTCCCTTTGGCCCCTGTTAATATAAATAACCAAAATTCTTACTAATCATTCATATTTGTATTTTTATATTTTCCCCTAGAGTTACAAAGCAAGAAGAAATTCTGAAGCTATGGTAAGTATTAAGTTCTTCTTGGATCTTTACATATTAGGGGTCCAGGTCTGGCTTTATTTAGCCTGTAGCCTAAGCAGCTGGCATACTTGTCCTTATGGTTTGATGATCTTTATTGGCTTTTTGCCAAACCAGGGCTGCTAGAGCAGAACCTGGAAGAAATGGATATGGAGCAGGAGAAAATCAGAGAGCTAAGAAAGATTTGTGAGCAAAGATTTTTAGTAAACCTTTAAAAATAAAAAAGCAAAAAAATGCAGCAATAATGTAAGTGACTAACAATTTCTTCATTCAGTGTATTATTGAGTACCTACAATGGTCCAGGCCCAGTGACAGGTGCTAGAGATGCAGATATAGACAACACCAGACATGGCCCTGTCCTCCCAGCATGTCCCCTGGTGGTAGCTGGTTAAATGAATGACAGCACTTTCATTCTGGAATGTACACTGCCATTATGAAGAAAGTTTGTAGAGAATAATTAATAAAACAGCCTAGTCTCATGTTATAGTAGCAAGTTAAAAAGCAGGATGCAAAATTGCATTCACAGTATTAACTGTGTACTATAAATCACCCATAATCCACAACTTAAAAATAATAATTGTCAACATTGAACATCATTGCATTTAGCACTGTTTTTTTTTCCTATTCTAAACACCTCTATTATATACATAAAATGAACATATGGAAAAGAGCGGTATAGTTATTATTTCTGGATTGTGGGATTATGAGTGATTTTTTGCTTTTTTCTCTATGCTGTTGTATACTTTCCAAGGTTCCTATCAGAAGCACGTATAAACAGAAAATAAGTCATTAAAAACACGGTCACAGTCACACATAGAGCTTCTCTCCCAGCACTCATTTGTCTTCTCTTCCCCTTGGCCTTTGGTTTTTCCAGGGCAAGGCACGCAGGCCTCCACCGGGACAGCACAGGCATTGTGAGAGATGCTTCAACCGTCACTGCCACATTCCCGTGGAGCCCAATGTCTCCTGCATGATGATAAACTGCCACCTGTCCTGTGGTGCCACCTTCCACATGTGCAAAGAGGCAGAGCATGAGCTCCTCTGCCCTTTAGAGCAGGTGCCATGCCTCAACTCTGAATATGGCTGCCCCCTTTCCATGTCCCGCCACAAGCTGGCCAAGCACTTGCAGGTGTGTCCCGCCAGCGTGGTCTGCTGCTCCATGGAGTGGAACCGCTGGCCAAATGTGGACTCCGAAACACCCCTTCATAAGAACATCATGAAAGAGACCCCCAGTGAGGAGTGTTTGGACACAGCCCTGGCCCTCCAGGACCAGAAGGTCCTTTTCAGATCTTTGAAAATGGTAGAACTTTTCCCAGAAACTAGAGAGCCCACGGAGGAGGAACCTACTATGAATGGTGAAGCCAGCTGGGAAGAAATGGGAGGAGCGGTGGGTGGAGTAAATGCTGGTTTAGTGCCACATAGCTCCCAGTCGGCCACTATAGAAGAGATGGCAGAACTGAGTCAAGAAGAACTCCAGGTGTTGGCCAAAACCAAAGAAGGGATGGACCTGGAAAAGTTTAGCAAGTGGGAAAATATTTTCAGCAAAGAGCATGCAGCCTCTGCTTTAACAAACTCATCAGCGAGCTGTGAGAACAAGAGCAGTAATGGCCCAGGGAAAGAACAGATTTCCATCACCAATAACATGATAGGAGAGGCCAGTGCCGAAGAGAGAGAATCACAAGAGAACCAGGGACAGCAGGACTATCATGCAGCTATGGAAACAACAGGGCTTGCCCCTTGGCAGGATGGTGTTCTGGAGAGACTGAAATCGGCTGTGGATGCAAAGGACTATAATATGTATCTGGTGCACAATGGGAGGATGCTTATCCACTTCGGTCAGATGCCTGCTTGTACACCTAAGGAGAAAGACTTTGTTTATGGCAACCTAGAGGCTCAGGAAGTGAAGACTGTATATACCTTCAAAGTTCCTGTGAGCTACTGTGGGAAGCGGGCTCGTGTGGGAGATGCCATGTTGAGTTGTAAGCCAAGTGAACACAAGGCAGTAGACACTTCAGACTTAGGGATCACTGTGGAGGACCTGCCCAAATCAGATCTCATCAAGACCACCCTCCTGTGTGCTTTGGAAAGAGAACTCAAAGGTCACGTCATCTCTGAATCCAGGAGCATTGATGGGCTATTCATGGATTTTGCTACCCAGACATACAATTTTGAGCAAGAACAGTTTTCTTCTGGAACAGTGCTGGCTGACCTCCTAACCACTGCCAACCCAGAGGGGCTCCATGTGGAACTCCACAGTGAGTGTGTGACCAGGAGACACAACAAGAGCAGCTCTGCCTTCACTTTCACCTGCAACAAATTCTTCAGGAGGGATGAATTCCCCCTGCATTTCAAGAATGTCCACACAGACATTCAGTCATGTCTCGATGGCTGGTTTCAGCATCGGTGCCCCCTTGCCTACTTGGGATGTACATTTATTCAAAACCATTTCCGTCCCCCAGGGCAAAAGGCAAAATTGATCTATAGTCAAGAGCTCAAGACCTTTGCCATCAAGCCGGAGGTTGCTTCAGAGCTGAATGAGGGAAGGAAGAGCAACCATCTCTCAGGCCCTAGAGGAAAAGGCCAAAATACTCTAACCAGCCTGCCCTTGGAGATTTTGCAGTACATTGCTGGGTTCTTGGACAGCATCAGCCTGTCCCAGCTCTCCCAGGTGTCTGTGCTGATGAGGAATATCTGTGCCACTTTGTTACAAGAGAGAGGGATGGTCCTCCTGCAATGGAAGAAGAAGAAGTATTCCCATGGAGGCACCTCCTGGAGAGTCCACAAAGAGGCAAGTAAACACTCATTCATTCATTCAACAAATATTTAAGAGCCTTTTGTGTGACACTGTACTAGACACTGGGATCCTACTAAGTTACTGGGAATGAGACATAATTCCTGAGCTCAAGGTCAGTCCACCAGCAAAGACAGACTGATAAACATATTAATGGCAATACAAATGGCAGTGCCTGTTTATCTCTATGTATGTGTCCTGGATATCTTCTGTGTGCTCGAATGATCCATTCTCCAACCTTCTCCACCAAGATCTGCCTGCTCCCCGCCCCTCGCCCCCCCCCCCCCACAGGAGGCTTATCTCTATAGATTGCCTCAACTGGTTCCCTTGCATTTCAGCTTCCAGTTAGGTTAACCTAATGGGCGTGTATCAGCAGGAGATGGGCAGGAGGGAGGGAAAAGAGTGAGGTTGACATTTCTATTCTTCTGGCTTCCTCCCTGCATGCATTCTCCCTCCCTGACACTTCGCAGTGGAAATGTCTCTCCACTGTAGGTGGTTATGTCAGATGGCTCTTTCCACATGATGACTCATTCTGGTCCAATGATCTCCCTTCTTCTTCCCTTTCAAGTCTGGATACTGCACTATTTCTTGTGGCTTTCCTAAACCATGTCCACAGTTTGTATGTTATTTCTTTAAAAAAAATACCCTTCAAATGACCCCATTTGAATGTGCCATCTGTTTCCTGCCTGGACTCTGATTGACACAGGAGCCAACAAATTCCCCTCAGTCCCATGTCAACTATATTTTAAACAATGTATGCCTTTGTTAAGGCACTTTGAAGATAAATAATTTCTTAAATAATTTGCTCCATGACTTCCCCTAGTTCAAATGCTTATTGAAGTTTTCAAAAAACAAAACAAAAACAACCTGCTGTATATATCAAATGTGTTCCTCTTCCCCCCGAACCCCCAGTCAGTTTATACTTAACTGTATTATAACTTCTATCACCTTACTTTCACTTCTTGTACCATACAGAAGTGAAACTACTAGTTCATCGTATCCAAAATGACCTTAGCATACTTTCTCATGGTAAATATGTTGGTAATATGAACCACAAATTTATGTGCCCATTGAGGTGAATAATTTCATAATTTCACAGTTGAGTTTCTTCCCAATATGTGGGTGTGTGCAAACTGGCATTGGGGAGTTAGAGTTGTTTACATCTATATTTATTAAATATGTCTAAAACATTGTGTATATTTACTATTATTTATTCCCTGAGCAGTCTTCTTCAAAAATTGAGATTCTTTCTTCCTATATCCCATGCCTACATCCATGTGTTAAACAAACACTGACTGCCACCCAACCATGTGCTAGAAATAAGCACAAATGAGACTAAAGCCCTCCCCTTTGGGAATTGTATACTCTAGAATTGCCTAATATCTTCCTCTGTAAAATCAGATGCAAATAATTTAATTTACTTACTAGAAATTCCATTATTTTTTGGCCCATGTTTGTTCTCAATTAAATGATTACTGCCCATTCTTGGATACTGTTTGGGATAAACTAATTTCCTTGCAGAAAGAAAAAAAGAGAATGTAGTTGGAACATCCTTTAACTCCAACTAAATTCTCTTTCTGGAGTTAAAATGGCTCTTTGAAGTAAAAGGGAAATTGTTCAAGATTCTAGAAAGCACTTTTCTTACATAGGAACAATGACAATAAACTGGGGGTGAAGTGGTCAGATTGAAATGGTACCAGGTTATGCCTACTCACGTAGCCAGATTTTAAAACTAGGGACTTTGCCACCACATTCTAGGTAGAAAGGCCAGAGGATGTTTGAGTACCAGACACCTAGATTTCTACTAAGATTTCTGTTCTAAGCTTTCTTATATGTTATAACACTTTTAGTTTCAAACGCCAGAATACCAACTTAAAGTGACATAAACAATAAAGGGAATTCATTGGCCCCCAAATAACTAAAAAGCCCAAAGGGAATAGCTCAGGTAAGGCTTGATCTAGCAGCTCAAGAAAAACAAATGGTGTTTTCCTTTCCTTTTTAAATTTCTACTTTCTTAATAATGGCTCCATTCTAAGACATAGGGTTCCTTGGTGGTTCCTGGTGGCTGCTAGCAACTCCTAAAACTGCTGTTTCCCAGTTCAAGTGCAGAGGAGAAAAAAGAATCTGCTTCTTAATATCTCAACATAAAAAAAAAGTTCTGGAGTTGAGTCTCATTGAAACTAATTGTACTGATTTGAACTATCTGTCTATTCTGGAACGTGTGTGTGTGTGTGTGTGTGTGTGTGTGTGTGTGTGTGTGTGTGTGTGTGTTAATGGTGATGGGGGGTCAATATGCAGATTAATATTAGTCATTCCAGCACAACTACATGACTGGCTAGGAAGATTATCAGTTGGAAGGGGGAACTAGGAATTGGGTGCTAGAGAAGGAACTAACTAAGTGTCTGCAGCAGCCATTAACCACCCCCTGGAAACTAAGACCAGGAAAAACAGAAAGGCATTTCCTTACATCCTTCAAATAAAGCTAGCCTGAGGGTATTGCCCCAATGTTCACTTCTGAGCTTCTGTCTTTCCCAACAGATCTGGCAATTCAGCAGCCTCTTCTCTAAGATCAACAGCTGGGAATTTAATGAAGTCACCTCCATGTCCGAGCACCTGAAGACATGTCCTTTCAATGTTGTAGAGCACAAGACTGACCCAATTCTTTTGACCAGCATGTGTCAGCCCCAGGAGCAGGCCCGAGAGAGCTTGGTCACCACCTTTAGAGCCAGACCACAAGGAAGACAAACCAACTAAAGATTCAGATACCACCATTCTTGAATTTCTCCTAGGAGTTACTGAAAGTAGGACAGAGCGTGGCTTGGGGAACTTCCCTCTGTAAACTGCATATAGGCTTATCTGGGTGTATTAGAACATGCACTGTCCTTCAAGGTCTAAGAATTCCCTAAGCCCTGCCTTGTACAATTGCTATAGTACCATATTGATGACTTACTTCCTTTCCTTTTTTATTTCTAAGATAAATCAGGTTGAAGAGAAAGTAGGTAACAAGGTCATTGAGGAAGATAAGCCCCATTTCTTAGAAATGAGAGAGCAATGAATTCCATAACCAGTATAGGCCTGTGCTTTTATTGGGGGTGGGAGGTCAGTCTATAAGCACGTTCAGATTTGTGGGGCAGGCAATACAGGGATGTGGACTAAGGTGCCGGTCCTCCATGGTGAAGGGCTCACAGTTTGAAGGTTCTGGGGCTGGGGTTGTCTTGACATTCAAGCCCAGGGCTGTTGTTAGTTGCCCCACTACCCCTAAACCAAGACAGTCCGAACACAGCCCTACAGAATAGAGACCTTGGCTGAGCACAGTAGCCTTGAAGAGACCACAAACCAAAGGATAAAAGGCAGAAATTAAGTCAGAAAGTTTGTTGTGCAGAATTTTGGCAACATATAAGAAAACCTTGAAAAATGAAGAGTCCATAAGATACAATATTCATGGAGAAAATTAGGGCAAAAAGCCTCAAGCCTACATCTAAACATTTTAATAATGACTTAAGAGTCAAGGTTCTTTTCTTCTGAAAACGATAGGTCTGGATTATGAAGAACATTGCATAGCCCAGCACCAGCACCCACTGCAGGTCCTGCGGCACCAGTCACCAGGTCCTAGACACCACCTGAGTAACTCAGGGATCTTAGGAAGGAAGTCATGGAACAATAGTGGTTCCCTGTCATTGTTCCTACATATTATTGGTCGTCTTCAGGTGTCAAAAATGGGTGACACTGCTAGTTTTGGGTAACAAACAGTGAAACTCATGAGAACAAAACTAAAAGAAAAATACACAATTGAAACTGACTTCCCCTAAAGCAGGGTTTCTGGGAACTGCTGACATTGTGCACTGAATAAATCTTTGTCATGAGGGACTGTCCTGTGTGTCATATGACATCTTGCAGCATCATTAGCCTCTAGCCACAGTACACCCACAGCTGTAACAACCAAAACTGTCTCCAGACATTGTTAAATATCCTCTGAGTCACTCCTGGTTGAGAACCACTGCCCTAAAAGATGACATACCAGTGGCAGTAAGTTAGGATCAGCTGTTTAGTATAGCAAAATCTTCTCTCACACATAGTGACTTCATCAGCTCCGTATTTACTAAGTAGGTTCTAGAGCAGCCGTGGGCAAACTACGGCCTGCAGGCCAGATCCGGCCCATTTGAAATGAATTAAAAAAAAAAAAAAAAAAAAAAAAGACCATACCCTTTTATGTAATGATGTTTACTTTGAATTTATATTAGTTCACACAAACACTCCATCCATGCTTTTGTTCCAGCCCTCCGGCCCAGTTTACGAACCCATTGTGACCCTCGAGTCAAAAAGTTTGCCCACCCCTGCTCTAGAGATACATGGAGATAGTAACTTGTGAATTGAATCAAGTGGAGCTGGTTGTGTTTGGTGTGCCTGTATGCCCTGGGGTTATGTTCCAAAGCAGATTCCTTCAGCTCTCTCCCAGGGTAGCTGAAGCGAGGAAAGTTAAGCTACTTATCTTGTGTTTACATCCCTCTCACTTTAATTGGTGCCATTTTCTCAGTCCTAGCAGCCCTCAAACAAGTGAGAAAGAAGGGAAAGGAAGTCAGACACTGTGGGCAAGTAGAGAACAAAGAATTTAGCCAACAATAACAACAAAAATGAGGCTAGTTGATCTGGATGCTTGTTGTTGCCTGGATCTCTCTCTGAACATGGTCTGAAGCTGGTGTAGATGAAGTAGGTGGCACCTCTGAGAAGAGTCAAGAAGCATTTGAGCAAGTCCCAGAACAGAAGTATGCTCATCTTTTCATTAGAATATGCCACTTGATACTATTCGGTTATGTAACTCATTCTTATGGTTTGGTTTATATTGTACATTTGTATATAAGGCAACATTTTCTAAAAATATAGAGTGTGAGCTAATATTTTATTCAGTGAAGATGAGTAACTAGAAACAACTAAACACTAAAGTGGGAAGGGTAGGAGAAGGGAGATTTCTTCAGGTATCAGTTCCATGTATTTTGGCTCAAGTCCTTATATGAAAAAAGAAAGCTCCTAAAGTCCATTCTGGGTCTTTCATTTTACTAGAAGAAAAGAAAGAAAGGGGAGCCAAGGGAGATACAAATTAGGGGCTACTGTTAGATGGGAGAGAAGTATAGAGAAAGGAAGAGAGCAGAGGGCTTTCCTTTTGCAATCTGGGTGGGTGGGGGCAGGCAGGGCTCAGGGAGCAACCAGGATAGTGCCACACTGCTCTGTGGGCTGCACAGTTTCTGTCACACTTTCCTTTCCTTGTTGCTGCCTTCACAGCAATATTGAATCAATCAACATCATCAAACACATTTTGTAAGATATCTAATTGTACATATTGCAGAAAAGCAGGATACCGCAGTATATGCACTGGTTTATACAAACAAGCACATTTTATGGTGAGAGGGCAGTTGGAGCAAAAGGAAAACCTTTTATGAGACTGAATTAGGCAGAAGATGATCTGGTTAGTGAGGTTAGGCTGTAGTGAGTAGCATGGGCAGCAAGCGTTATCTGACAGAGGCAAGACGGTTAGACATGGCTTCAGACAAAGAAGCACTGAGGGGAGTGGAAAGGGACAGTGTACCCAGGAATAGGAGCCTGGATGGAAGATGTCTATGAGGAGAGCCCTTGATGAGTATCACCACCAAGATAATCAGTTCAGAGTAGAAATCAGCCAAAGTGGAGGGAGAGGTCTGGAGAACTGAGGCAGTTCTGTAAAATTGTTGCTTTAATAGAACCGGGGTCTGAAAAAGAAGTTTCTGTCTTAAAATAAAGGGAAAAGTGAAAAAAGCAAGGAGGGACTTGGAGATGTAACCAGAAAACCACTGTAAAATTCTGATCTGTGTGTGATGGCAAATAAAACTGAAGTGAAGAAGGGGGTTGTGTATATCTATGATGGCTTACCTTTGTGTACTGGAAATCCCAACGTCTCTATAAGCAAAAATAAAAGCTGCTTTGCACTCTGAAAGGCTAACTGGGTGAATCTTGTAAGGTAGGACTAGAGACAGATTTGTGATTCACTGGCATAGAAGTCATTGTGAAAACAAAGGAGTGTGTGTCTTAAAGAAAAGCCAGGGAGTAAGCCTGAGGGACACAGTGCTCCCAGCACGTGGGCAGCTCACAGCTTTAGGAAGTCCTGGAGCATCTGGGGATCTCGGTCACTAATCCTAGCTGCCACTCTCTTCATCTTTAAAAGTTGGGCTCAACTTCTGATACTGGTTACAGCACAGACTTCTATGTCTTACTAACAAGATTCCCTACACCAATCAAATCTCTGGCTTTGATTTAGATTTTGTTCTGATTTTTGCCTCACATCTCCTATCTCTGGCCTTCAGGAGCACAATGGCCTGGGCTAGGATAAACCCACCATGCCCTGTCCTCATTCTCCTCACCCTCATACTTTGCTAGTGATTTGCTTGTTGCCCATCACTGGCTGTCTAAATGTCTTCACTGTTTTTCATATCATATTCATCCATGAACCACACAGAAGCTTCATGAGTTTTTTCCCATCTACCCACTTACTTGGCCATCAATTTCAGTCATCCAGCTACAAAGAAATTGGAACTTTCTTGAGTAGAGGACACTGTCTCTGACTAAATCTTCTATCACTTCATTGAAGTCTGTGTTCCTTTAGCTTTTGTCTTTTTTTTGTTGTTGCCAAATATCCCTTTTCCTCCTTCCTAGTCTCTAATTTGTGCTGCTTCTTCAAGAATCTTCATCTCCTAGAATAGTGTAGTCATTACTCCCAGGCAGAAGGTGGCTGGCCTCTCACAACTGCTGAAGCCAGTAGAAGTTCTACCTGGCCTCCTGTTCCCCACCTTACCACCATTCCCCAGGCTGATCTTTTAGGACTGGGTTTAAGTATAGCCTAAGGAAAAGGCTAGACATCAGGGCACAGGAGGATGGTCAGTGGTAGGAGGGAATCTTCTGGATATGCCTGAAAGAGGGAAGGAGAATTGGAGCCATGAGAGTCAAGGCCATTGAGAGATGCATAAAAAGTAGTATGTACTTCAGCCTAGAGGTGAAACATAGTCCCACTTTATTTCCAATTTTAAGACTGAGCAGAGAAAAGGTATCTCTGCAGGGAAGGAAAGTAAGCAAACAGCACAACCAGGTAAACCAGGCAGTCTAAACATACCTTCCTAGGTAAGCAAACCAGGAAGCTCAGAGCTCACAAAAGCAGAAGGCTGAGCTTGAGGTGTTAGAAGTGTGGACGAAAGGGGCCACATGCTGACCTGACAAGCTCAGGAGAGGCCTGCATGGCAGTCTTACAAACCCTGAGACCTAAAGTAACCACAAAGGATGGTCTGAAATTAAACTTTAACTAAAAGCAGTTATGGTGGGCAGTTACATCCTAGGCCAGTATCTTCACTGACAAGGTCAACCTTTACCTTAACTGAGCCTATCTGTCTTTTTGCATCTATGATAACATACCCTTGAAATGTCTGGGTAACTTGTGACTTCCCTGTATCTGGAGCCCCTGGGGCACAACCAAATGTGCTGGGCCCCAGGACAGATACCACAAATCCCTTCATCATCATGTTAATTGTTCCTGCACCCACCTAAGTATGTGTCCATCATTTTACTTTTTATCCTACCCCAGAGGTTTCCCTGCTTTGATTAATCCCACCTCCTTAATCTATCACCAATGAATTTCATGTAACCCACCTATGTTCCTCCTTTGATTGGAATGTATAAATACGGGTGTAACCCCGCCATTCTCGGGAGCACTATCTCAATTCGTTGAGGTTCTGCTTCCCGGTATATGTCGACAGTTTGGCTCAAATAAACTCACAAAAATTCTTTACAGGTTTCAATTGTTTTTTTTACGTTAACAGAAGGAATACTCATGGGGAAGGAGGTGGGACAACAAAGTAAATGTCTATGAGCTCACACAGGATAGAGAGGACAATGAAGTAGAGCTTCATCTTCATGTTATCTCTGCCCCAAACCCTAATGGAGGAGGAGAGAGAAATCTATCTAGAACCTCAGGCAACTCATGACATCCTATTAGACACTTGCAGCAGATGGGAGGAAGTAGAGGCAGAGCCACTTTGATCATGGGAAATCACAGTGCAGAATACAATCTGGGCCATTTACTGGAGAAGATTGACATAATTTGCAGGGAAGAGTCCAAAGTGACCGTGGCAACGTCCCCGCCACCAGCCCTCATCCACCATCTCAATGTCAGTGATGATGTCATCTGGGTCAAAGGAAATCTCATCACTTCCCTCTGGAGAGGAAATTGACAGGATATTAGGATGGTTAGACAGGTATCTCTTTATCCCTATACCCACTCTAAACCTTAGGAAGAGAAATAGCCCTGGTCTTCTTGATGTCAAGTCTGGACACTTCTGTGACCCTCAGAATTCATCCCTCTCTCTTGTTTCAAGGACCTTCAGACACCAGACCCCTCAGGTCACTCCCAACTTACCTCCTTGGTAATCATACAGGGCTCTCGCTGAGATCCCAGCCCCAGCTGGACAGCCTGATGATCCTGCATTATCAGAAACATAAACATGGTCTCACCAACATGCAAAACAAACAGGTTCTTCTGGGTAATGGGGCAATGCTTCCTTTTACCCTCCCTAAGACCTGACCAAATTCAGGAGCTGATTCTCCCTTCTACCACTCACCAGCCACGGAGGAGGGAAATGAGGCATCTTCAGGTTCCAGCACATCCTCATAGTCCCCTTCTAGTTCATCATCTTGCTCATTTCTGTCCATATGTGCAACATCCTCATAGTCATTCTCAGGCTCTGGCTCTGGCTCTGGCTCCAGCTCAGGCTCAGGCTCAGGCTCAGGCTCTGCTTCATATATAGGCTCTGCTTCATACATAGGCTCTGCTTCATACACTGGCTCTTTCTCCACCTGGAGGCCTTCCAGAGTCCTGGGGGGCAAAGCTGGGGCCTCCTCCTCATCATCCTGAGAAGAGACAGTGTGGAGCAGGGTAATTTGAATTCACCAGGAGCTGCCGCTCCAAAACCTTCCATTGGAGGACTGCTAAGGCCACACCCATCACCATCCTACCACTTCTACCCTCTACCCTTGCTTCCATTTAACAGCCTCTCATAGGATACACAGTCATTCATCCATTCTTCATTCCTCAACCTCCACATCTACCCACCCACTCAAAACAGGTGATAGGAGGGGAATGTAAAAGTTTGAAGAGAGGGAAGTTGGAAGCAGATTCCTTGGAAGACCAAGAAAACGTTGAAGCAAAAGCATATTATTGGGAATACCACAGCTAGGGTGACCAGCTCTCTTAGTGTTCCCAGAACTGGGTTGTGTCCCAGAATGTAGGATTATAAATTTTTTTCCCCTCTTAAAAGAAGTGACTCTTTTAATATCTATATATTGATTTCAGAGAGGAAGAAGAGGGAGTGAGAGATAGAAACATCAATAATGGGAGAGAAACATAGATTGGCTGGCTCCTGCATGCCCCCTACTGGAGATAGAGCCTGCAAACCAGGCATGTGCCCTGACTGAGAATCAAATGATGACCTCCTGGTTCATAGATCGACACTCAACCACAGAGCCACACTGGCTGGGCAGTACTATCAGTATTGAGATCAGGACAGTCTCAGACAAACCAGGATGGTTGGTCATACTCTATGGCCCATCTTCCTAGGACATGAGGAGATGGGGAAGGGACAGAGAATCATTGGGGCTCTGCTTACCTCTGGGGGTTCTTGCCTTGAGGGCAAGGAAGGCAATGGATGTCCCCTGCTGGTTCTCACAGGCTCAGGCTCTGGTGAAGAGCAACTCCCTGGTGGAGGCCAGACCTATGGAGAATGAAGCATCTCTCCAGTAAGCAAGCAAGCCTCCATTTTCTCTCTATACTGACTTGCAACACCCCCTCCTACCTCTGCCAATCCAAATCCAACTCATCCGTCAAGATGGGCTCCGATCTGTAGTGACAGCTCTTTCCTCTCAGTTCCTGCAGCAATGATTGGCTATACCAGTGGTCAGCAAACTGTGGCTCGCGAGCCACATGCGGCTCTTTGGCCCCTTGAGTGTGGCTCTTCCACAAAATACCACGTGCGGGGATGCACATACAGTGCGATTGAAACTTCATGGCCCATGCACAGAAGTCAGTATTTTGTGGAAGAGCCACACTCAAGGGGCCAAAGAGCTGCATGTGGCTCACGAGCCGCAGTTTGCTGACCACTGGGCTATACAGCTGGTGACCTGTCTTTCCGCAACCCAGGCATGTGCCCAGACCGGGAATCAAAGCTATGACCTCCCAGCTCATAGATCAATGCTCAACTGAGCTATGCCCGCCAGGCTTCTATTATACTGTGCAAATCTTGCCCATTTTTCTAACATTCTTATATATATGAGGTCCAATAACAGAATGAAATTTTCCTGAAGGCAGGGACAGCACTTATATAGAATTTGCTTAACACAGGGGAAGCCTGTGTCTTATTTTCTACCAAAGATTTGGAACCTTTAAGCTCCTGTTTGGGCAGGGGTCCTGGATATGGATCCCAGAGCACCAAACACTCACCTGTGAGGAGATTTTCTTAGGCAATGGGGCCGGCACCACTGGCTCTTCCACAGTGGTTGCTGGCGGCTGAGCCTCGTGGCTTATCTTTACCAGGGCCTTTCTCTCCTGTTGCTTCTTGGCCAACTGCTGTGCTTTTTCTTCTTCTTCCCTCTTCTTCTTCTCCTCAGCCATGGACTCAAATTTTGCCTTCAGTCCACGGGCACCACTAGAAACTATATACATAGGCAAGAATTAGGGCTTGAGGAGAAACCAAGATGGTGGCATAGATAAACACCGGAAATTGCTGCCTCACACAACCACTTCAAAAATACAACTAAAAGACAAAATGGACATCATCCAGAACCACAGGAAGGCTGGCTGAGTGGAAATTCTACAATTAAAAGGAAAGAGAAAAGCACTGAGACTCAGAGGAGGTGCGGAAGTAAAGTGCAGAGGTATGGAGGCACATGCCGAAAGGGCTGGCAGCTGAGGACTCGGCACACGTGGAAAGGGCTGGCGGCTGAGGACACGGTTGTCTTTTTCAATCAGGAGGGAGTCTCAAGTTCCCGACTGCTCTGAACTCCAGCTCCGGAGTCTCTGGGGACCCAGACTCATACGGGGAGAAACTGGGCTGTTTGGCAGAGGGCAGAACTCGAGGGCAGCTTTCTCTCAGAGGTGCTTGCAGTGATTACCAGGACACTGAGATGCGGGGCCTCTTAGGGTAGGGCTGGGAGCAGCCATAGCTGCTTGCTCCGCCCTGTTGATCCCCTGAGACCCCGCCCCACCCAAGCTGTGCACAAAGGATTTTGCATATGAAAGGCCTGGCCCTTTGCAATCTGAAAATTACCTAACAAACTGCAGCTGAATCAGAGAGACCCAGAACTTCCAAAAGAAGGCCCAAGGCACCACAGCAGCTTGCATTGCTTCACAGCTGGGCCTCATCTGGGCACCTCCAAACACCAAACAAAGAAGAGGAATCTCTCCATAGCTCCTGCTGGGGTAGCCTCAGGCAGAGGCTAAATTAGCACCTCCTTAGAGACCCAAGAGCCAGTGTACCCAGTGGTCAGAGTGGAACCATCCAGATTACAACTCCTCAGATCCATAAGGGACATATTCAGGGGGCAGACTCAGTGAGCACCAAAGCCCCACTGAAGCAAGTCTTGCCCCAGAAGAGTGTCTCCATCTCAGAAGTTCTCCCACTGCAGACACAGCTGATTCTCACAGCCAATTGGCCTGGAGGTCAATTCCTACCAGTGATACCTACAACAATCAAGGCTTAACTACAACAAGACTGTGCACAAAGCCCACAAAGGGGTGCACCAAGAGTGTCCACCTCGGGTAATTGGGGAGGCTGAGCCACTGAGCCCTATAGGACACCTAGCACAGAAAGCCACTCTATCAACACAGGGAAGCATAAAAAATGCAGAGACAAAGAAACAAGTCACAAATGACAGAAATGGAGGAAAGCAAACGACTGGATATAGAGTTCAAAACCATACTTTTAAGGTTTTTCAAGAATTTTCTAGAAACCGCCGATAAATTTAGTGAGACCCTCAAGAAATCTAGTGAGACCCTCGAGGTTATGAAAAAGGACCAATTAGAAATTAAGCATACACTGACTGAAGTAAAGGATATTATTCAGAGTTCCAACTGGAGACTAGAGGATCGCAAGAATCAAGTCAAAGATTTGAAATACCAAGAAGCAAAAATCACCCAACCGGAAAATCAAAAAGAAAAAAGAATAAAAAATATGAAGATAGTGTAAGGAGCCTCTGGGACAACTTCAAGCATACCAACATCCGAATTATGGGTGTGCCAGAAGAAGAGAGAGAGCAAGATATTGAAAACCTATTTGAAGAAATAATGACAGAAAACTTCCCCTACCTGGTGAAAGAAATAGACTTCCAAGTCCAGGAAGTGCAGAGAACCCCAAACAAAAGGAATCCAAAGAGGACCACACCAAGACACATCATAATTAAAATGCCAAGAGCAACAGACAAAGAGAGAATCTTAAAAGCAGCAAGAGAAAGAAACTCAATTACCTACAAGGGAATACCCATACGACTGTCAGCTGATTTCTCAACAGAAACTATGCAGGCCAGAAGGGAGTGGCAAGAAATATTCAAAGTGATGAATAGCAAGAACTTACAACCAAGATTACTTTACCCAGCAAAGCTATCATTCAGAATTGAAGGTCAGATAAAGAGCTTCACAGATAAGAAAAAGCTAAAGGAGTTCATTATCACCAAACCAATATTATATGAAATGCTGAAAGGTATCCTTTAAGAAGAGGAAGAAGAAGAAAAAGGTAAAGATATAAATTATGAACAACAAATACACATCTATCAACAAGTGAATCTAAAAATCAAGTGAATAAATAATCTGATGAACAGAATAAACGGGTGAATATAATAGAATCAGGGGCATAGAAAGGGAGTGGACTGATTATTCTTGGGGGGAAAGAGGTATGGGGGGTATGGGAAGAGACTGGACAAAAATTGTACACCTATGGATGAGAACAGTGGGTGGTGGGAGTAAGGGCAGAGGGTGGGGTGGGAACCGGGTGGAGGGGAGCTATGGGGGGAAAAAGAGGAACAAATGTAATAATCTGAACAATAAAGATTTAATTTAAAAAAACAAACAAACAAACAAAAAGAATTAGGGCTCTCTTGGGTCAGGGGAGGGGGTGGAAGTGTAGCACTTTAAGGAAAAATAGACATCTGTCTCTTTATCCTCTTAAGCTAATTTTTTCTAGGATAAAGAACCTGGGAATATGAGGATAGGGGCCAAGTGTCCTTCAGCTAATCTAGGTAGTTGAAGGCATGGAGGAGGTAGACTGGGGAGAAGAAAGAATGAGAAAGGAGAAGCAGTAGAGGAGCATAGAGAAAGGGAATTGTTTACACTCACCAGCCTCTATGGGTGTCGTTTTCTTATAAGCTGTGGTTGGAGCCTCCATTTCATTGAAGCCAACAGCACTCTGCAGAAGAACAGTAGGGGTGTGTGTGGGGGGGGGGGGCAGGCGGGCGGGGGGGGAAGGAGGGTATAAGGGTGGTGGTGGTGGTAAGGAAGTGGTAGTTACTCAGAAAGCAATATTAGGGATTGGGGCCACTGTAGGAGGTATGTTAACCATTTGATCCTCAACAGTTGGACAGGGTATTCTAATACTGTTGTTTTGTGGCAGAGAGAAGGGAAAAGAAGTTCTAAACTGGTGGGCTCAGCTCCTTTTTTTAATGTGCAGTGTACCTAAAATCTCACATCTCCAAATCCAGTTGCATGGAATGCAGCAAGGCCCTGGGTAATGCATGAAGAGGAACTGGTGCAGGGGAGATCAGTGACATGGAGTGGGAAAAGACTGCAGATTGGGATAAAGAATGCCAAGCAATCAATGAAATTTTAAACGTCATCTTTATCTGTCTCTTTGTCTCTCTCTGGCTCCCTTCCTTCTCCTCAGTTAAAGTTCAGGCTTCAGAAGACATGCTCATTAGGTGCTGAGGGCAGTCCATGGGGAGTACAGGACACCAGAAGGACAGCCCAGTACACCTAGCTTTTTCTGCCCTTTTTCCAGCTTTGCTTCTTTTTTCCATGCACATCCAGGGCAGTTTGGAAAACTATTCTCAAGACATTGGTACTCTGGTACTTTACCTTATCCACTCGGTCCTTCTGGATTCCATACTGACCACCAAAGCCCTTGGCATAATCTGCAGGACAGAAAGGTCTAAGAGTCATACAGAAGTTAAAATGCTGGACATGGGTGCGAAGAGGGAGCGGGGGAAAGAAAGACCAGAAGACAGAGAGGAGGATGAGGAAGTATGAGAATCAGAGGATAGAGAAAGGCAAAGATGGGAAGAGAGGCAAAAGGATTGGAAGAAGAAACTTAGGAGAGAATGGAGAAGAGAAAGCTGAGAATTGGAAAACATAAAAAGAAGAAAGTGATATAAAAGGGGGAGATGATAAGGAAGAAACAGAAGAAAATAAGGACAGCCCTCCAGCCATCCCCTGTGCATCTCAGAGAGGAAGGAGACCTCTCTATCCTCTGTGAGGCAGAGGGGCCAGTAGGAATCATTGGCAAATCACACTCCTATCATCACCATCCTGTCTGTCTTCATCCTTTTCTCAGTGGTCCCTTCTCCTAAGCCTCCCTTTTCTGTCCTGCCCCTAATCTTACAGTTTCGCTCTCCACCACTTTTGGTTTACCTCCACTGACCCTCACACACATACACATTATTTTTCACCCACCACCTCCACTGCACATCTGCCCCTCTATATTCTGGGTCCTCTGTGTCAGCTTCCAGAAAGGAAAGATGGTCCAGCAGGTGTGGCTCAGTGGTTGAGCATCAACTCATGCACCAAGAGGTCACCAGTTCAATTCTCAGTCAGGGCACATGCCCAGGTTCCAGGTTTGATCTCCAGTACAGTAGGTGTGTGCAGGAGGCAGCTGATCAATGTCAATGTTTCTACCTCATAGATGTTTCTATTTCTCTCCCTCTCCCCCTTCCTCTCTCTCTAAAATCAATAAAAACATTTAAAAATAAATAAGAACAGAAAGGAATGGCTAAGGCTCTATGGTACTCTGTGACCTCCCTCCTCTCCAGTTCCGACTTACCTCTCTGGGATTCGTGTTTCTCTGTTTCTCCTTTGTAGTCATATCCCAGAGCTGCCTTGTCCCGTTTATCCTTTTCTACTCCATAACGGCCACCAAAGCCATGAGAGTAATCTGCGATGGAAGGAGCAGTCATAAGAGCCCACTCTCAGCCCACAGGAAAGAGCCATTGAAGAGAAAATTCAAGAAGAATGGGTGACTGGGGTCTGGGAAGAGAGCAAGGCTTAAATATAGGTGAATTAAAGAGAAACGGTGTTCTAAACCATCTTTTGTTCACTGTTTTTATCTTCTCTCTCTTACTTCCCTGCCAAGATGAGATGATCATTTCAATTTTCTCCCCTCTTCAAGGAAGGGAAAAGTACAAAGAGTATAAGGAGAAGCTTTGGGGGGCGGGGGGGAAGGCATATCTACATGAAATGTCTGCCTTTTCCTATTCCCATAAAAAAATTAGAAATGTCAGCTAAAATATAACAATTTTTGTTGTTGTTAATAGTGAAGCTAAAAAACAAAAAATCCTGGTTACAAAAACAAATAGATAAATCAAAGCAGTAGATTGAGGGCACTTATGAGCTGATGGCACAGAAAACTCAAGGGTGTTTTAAGTCCCAAACTTATTGCTTAGGTTTAGAATCTAGGATCTGAGGGTCTGAGTTCTATAAATAGAGGGCTGAAGAGCAGAAAATGAGTCTCTGCCCCCTGCTATAAAAGAGTTTTAGAAAAACTCTATTCACTTGTCCAGGGAAATGGTGAGGGGGCTTGTAGTTTGTTCAGCAACAAACTATAGGGAGGAAATTTACCTAAGAGACTTGTAAACTACAGTCTCACACCTAAGTGTATGGAACACAAATATCTAATTGTACACTACTTATATGTGAATTCTAAGCTGAGAAATTAATTTAAATACTTATCTAAGAAAATATATACCACAGAAAGTGTAAGCATCAGAAAGATGTCACGAATATGAGACAAAGTCGACCTCAAGACAAAATGCATTATAAGAGATAAGAGAGACTACATATATATATAAAAGCGTAAGCAACCGAATGACCAAATGACTGAGTGGCGTGCACTGGCCACCAGGGAACAGACTCTCAACACACAGGATTGGGCTCCCTCCTGTCTGGATCAGGTCTGTGGGGATCTGGCTGAAACTGGCTATAAGACATCCCCTGATGGTTCCGGGATTGAGAGAGGGCACAGGCCAGGATGAGGGACTCCACCGGTGCACGAATCCATGCACTGGGCCTCTAGTCCTATATAATAAAAGCCTAATATGCTAAGTGTCCGACTGTTCGTTCGACTGACTAGTCGCTATTATGCATACTGACCACCAGGGAGCAGATACTCTGACCCATTGGTTAGCTTGCTGCTGGGGTCCAGCTGATGGGGACTGGGCGAGATGGGCCAGACACACCCTGGACCAATCCCACGGTCCCTCCTTGGCCCCAATCGTGCACTGGTGGGGTCCCTCAGCCTGGCCTGCACCCTCTCACAATATAGGACCCCTTGGCGGATGTCAGAGAGCCAGTTTCGGCCTGATCCCTGCAGGCCAGGCCGAGGGACCCCACTGGTGCACGAATCCGTGCACTGGGCCTCTAGTACAATAATAAGAAAACAATTCATCATTCATCAGTAATATGAATGCTGGCATAATCTTATTAACAGAAACAAAATTCATGAAGCAAAAACTGACAGAAGCAGAAAGAAAAAGAGACAAATTCATATCATAGTTGAAAATGTTAACACCTTTCTCTCATGAATTGACAGAAATTTAGACAAAAGAATCTAAAATCATAGGTCTAAATTACATTATCAACAAGACCCAGTTGACAATTACAGAACACTATAGACCCAAACTGCAATATACATTTTTTAATGTACATTGGTACATTCACCTAGATCATATGCTGAGCCATAAGTTTTTAATACATTCAAAAGATTGAAATAGTAGATGCCATATTCTCTGATCACAACAGAATTAATTAATAATAAATTTATCTAGAAAATTCCCCCCAATACTTGGAACATGAAGAGTCTTCTTTGACTCTTGGGTCAAATAAGAAATCATAAAGGAAATGAATGAAAATTTAAACACACATGACATTGTGAAATGCAGCAAAAGCAGTATTTAGAGAGAAATATATAGTTTCAAGTGCATATACAGGAAATAAAGGGTTAAAACTCAATTACCTGAGCAATTCCTTTAGAAGCTAGAAAAAGAACAAACTAAACTCACTCTAAATTGAAGAAAAAAAAGATAAAAGCAGAAATCAATGCAATTTTAAAGACAAGTGAACAATAAAGAAAATGAGAAAAGTCAAACGTTAGTTCTTTGCAAACAAGCAAAAACTCATATACACAGACAACAGAGGGAAAGGGGGTGGGAGTAGTAAAGGGGGTCAAATACATGGTGACAGAAGATGATTTGCCTTTGGGTGATGGGCACACAATGTAAGATACAGATCATGAATCATAGAAATGTACACTTGGAACCTACACAATCTTATTAACTAATGTCACGCCAATAAATTTAATAAAAATACTTTTTGAAAAGTTAGTTCTTTGAAAAGAAAAGAAACTGATAAACTTATGGCAAGAATAATCAATTAAAAAGAAAAAAGCAGATTAATAATATGAAATGAAAGTGAGCACATCACTACAGATATTGCAGAGGTTAGAAAGAGTATAAATAAATTTATGTAAATAAATTTGACAACATAGATAAATGTAAAACTTCCTTGAAAACAACATCCTATATAATAAAGAGCTAATATGCTAATTAGACTGGACAGCAGAACGACTGTCAGGACAACCTTCCAGATGAAGCCGGGCGGGGTTATGAGGTCAGGGCTGTGAGGGCCGAGCCCCTTGGTATGAAGCAGAGCCTATATATGCACAAATTTCGTGCATCGGGCTTCTAAGTATATCATAACTGACTAAAAAAAATTTAAAAAAAATGAAAGACTAAATAGATCTACATCTATTTAAATTGAATTTATAGTGAAAAATATATTTTAAATGGTCCTTTACTATTAAGACTTCTAAAATTAAGCCAGACATAAAGGCAAGATTTCTCTGTATGGGAAACTTAATCAAACCACAGCCCATGAAATTCTCATAAAACAAATATCTCTCCCCCATTGAAATAAATTCACAAACAAAAATCACAACCCTCAACAAAATAAACAACCATGAGGAAAATA
This sequence comes from Myotis daubentonii, assembly GCF_963259705.1. NCBI lineage: Eukaryota > Metazoa > Chordata > Mammalia > Chiroptera > Vespertilionidae > Myotis > Myotis daubentonii. The sequence goes on along the minus strand of NC_081842.1, from coordinate 59,917,275 downwards.
AAATAACCATAGAAAAATTGGCACCCCCCAAGAACTGCAAATAATATAAAATAAACTATAAAATAAATATTTTTTTAAAATGATTAAAGAGCTTAAAGAACTGGTGGGGTGGTGAGGTGGGGGGCGGGGTGGGATATAATAAAAGCAACAGGCCATAGCCAGGTAGCTCAGTTGGTTAGAGTGTCATCCTGATAATGCCAAGGTTGTGGGGTTTGATTTTTTGTCAAGTCACATACAAGAAACAACCAATGAATGCATAAATAAGTGAAACTACAAATCAATGTTTCTCTCTCTCTCTCTCTCTCTCTCTCTCTCTCTCTCTCTCTCTCAAATTAATAAAAATAAATTTTTAAAAATGAAAGCAACAGGACATTATGGAAAAAGAATCAGGAGATTTAAAATAGAACCAAGGGAAACTTCCAGAAATGAAAATATCTGATAGAAAGTTAAATACTTAATAGTTAGCTTAAATAATTACTAAAGCCAGCTGAAGAGATAATTAGTGAACTTAATATAAATCCAAAGTAGTTACTCAGGATGCAGCACCAGGAGATAAATAAATGGAAATAGAGAAGAAAAATTGAGATATCAAGAACACAACTTACCAAAAATTTTGAGATGCCGTAAAAGCAGTGCTTAAGGAAAAACTTACAGCATTAAATGCATATTAGAAAAGGAGAAAGAAAAAGTAAGATTCAGTAATCTAAGTTTCCACCTTAGGAAACTAGAAAAGAAGAGCAAATTAAATTTAAAGTAAGCTGAAGAGAAAAAAAATTAGAGAAAAAATAAATAAAATTGAAAACAAATTAATAGAGAAAATCAATACAACAAAAGCTGGTTCTTTGAAAAGGTCAATAAGTCACTAAGCCTCTAGCCAAGCTAATAAAAAAGGGGATACAAATTAATAAGATCACAAATGAAAGAGGGGACATCTCTACAGATCCCACGGAAATTAAAAGGATAGTAAAAGAATACTATGAACAACTCTATGCCCACAAATTCGAAAATCTAGATGAAATAGAACAATTCTTGGAAAGACACAATCTTCCAAAACTCACACAAGAAGAAACATGTGATATGAGTAGGCCTATAGTTATTAAAGAAATTGAATCAATAATTAATAATCTTCCAAAACAGAAAACACCAGGCCCTGATGGGTTCATTGGAGAATTCTACGAAACATTTAAGGGAAAAAATATGTATCAATTCTCTACAAACTCTTTCAGAGAATAAAATCACAGGGAATAATTTCTAACTAATTCTAAGAGGCCATCATTACTCTAATACCAAAACCAGACAAAGATATTACAAGAAAGAAAACTATAGACCAATATCTCTCAAAAACATAGTTTCAAAAATCCTCAACTAAATATTAGCAAATTGAATCCAACAATGTATGAAAAGAATTATACACCACGACCAAGTAGGATTTATCTGAAGTATGAAAGGCTGGTTCAACATTTGAAAATCAATTAATGTAATCCATCAACAGACTAGAAAAATAAAACCACAGGATCTTTTCAATAGATACAGAAAAAAAAAAGCATTTGACCAAATCCAACATCTCTTCTTTTAAAAAAAGAAAACAAAAAACTTAGTAAACTAGAAACAGAGGGGAACATTCTAAACTTGATAAAGACAATTTACCAAAACCCTACAGCTAACATCATACCTAAATGGTAAGAAACTTGAATATTTCCCATTATGATCAGGTACAAGGTAAGGATGGCTCCTCTCATCATTCTTTTCAACATTGCACAGGAAGTCCTTGCTAATGCCATAAGGCAAGAAAAGGAAATAAAAGGTACACAGACTGGAAAGACAGATATAAAATTGTCTTTGTTTACAGATGACATGATGGTCTGTGTAGAAAATCCAAAAGAATTGATATGCATATTCTTGAAACTAATAAGTGATTATAGTAAGGTAGCAGAATATAAGATTATATACAAAAGTCTATTGCTTTCCTACATACCAACCATGAACAACTAAAATTTGCAATTAAAATACAATACAGCCTTAACCAGTTTGGCTCAGTGAATAGAGCATCGGCCTGTGGACTGAAAGGTCCCAGGTTCGATTCCGGTCAAGGGCATGTACCTTGGTTGTGGGCACATCCCCAGTAGGGGGTGTGCAGGAGGCAGCTGATCGATGTTTCTCTCTCATTGATGTTTTAAACTCTCTATCCCTCTCTCTTCCTCTCTGTAAAAATATCAATAAAATATATTTTTAAAAAATAAAATAAAATAAAATACATTTACATTAGCAACTCCAATAAAGAAATACTCAGGTATAACTTTTAAAAATACACAAGATCTATATAAGGAAAATCCTGATTAAGTAAACCATAGAAGAACTAAGTAATGGAGATATATTATACGCTCATGAATAGGAAGACTCAATATTGTCATGATTTCAGTTCTTCCCAGATTGATCCATGGATGGAATGCAATCAAAATCAAAATCCCAGAAAGTAATTTTTTGGATATTGACACTTGATTCTAAAGTTTATATGGAGAGGCAAAAGACCCTAAGCCAACACAATACTGAAAAAGTAGCCAACATGAAGTTGGAAGACTTGATGCTATTTGACTTTAAGACTTGCTATAAAGTTATAGTAATTAAGACAATGTAGTGAAAGAATAGACAAATAGAACAATGGAACAGAATAGAGAGCCCAGAAATAGACCCCATAAATATAGTCAACTAACCCTTGACAAAGGAGCAAAGGCAATATAATGGAGAGAAAATAGACTTTTCAACAAATAGTACTGGAACAACTGGGCATCCATATGCAAAGCAAAAATGAATCTAGATATAGACATTATACCTTTTACAAAAATTAACTCAAAATAGATCATAGACTAAAATGTAAAATGCAAAACTATAAAACTCCTTGCCCTGGTTGGTTTTCTCAGTGGTTAGAGTGTTGGCTCTTGAACCAAAGGATAGTGGGTTCGACCCCTGGCGCCAGTCAGGGTGCATGCAGAAGGCAGCCAATTGATGTGTTTCTCTCACATCAATATTTCTCTCTCTCTCTTCACCCCTCCTCCCTTCCTTCCACTCTCTCCTAAAAAAAATGAAGAAAAAAATATCATTGGGTGAGGAGATATATATATATATATATATATATATATATATATATATATATATATATATATATATCCTTTAAGATAGTGTAGGAGAAAACCTAGATGACCTTAGGTATGGTGAACTTTTTAGATACAATCCATGAAAGAAATAATTGATAAGCCTGGACATAATTAAAATTAAAAAATTGCTTCGTGAAAGACAATGTCAAGGAAATGAGAAGACAAGCCATAGACTGGGAGAAAATATTTGCAAAAGACACACTGATAAAGAACGGTTATCCAAAATATACAAAGAACTCTTAAAACTCAACAATTAAAAATCAATTTTAAAAATGTGCCAAAGATCTTAACAAACATCTTACCAAAGAAGATATACAGATGACAAATATGCATATAAAAAGATGCTTTAAATCATATGTCATCAGGAAAATGTAAATTAAAATGAGATACTAAGTATATGCCTATTTCAATGGCCCAAATCCAGAACACTCACAATACCAAATGCTGGTGAGGATGTGGAGCAACAGGAACTCTTATACATTGCTGGTGGGAATGAAAAATGATACTTTGGAAAACAGTTTGGTAATTTCTTACAAATCTAAACATACCATCAACAAAACAAAAAGATAACCTACTGAAAGAAAAAATATTTGCCAATAATACATTCAATAGGGGGTTACTATAAAAAAAATTATAAAGAACTCATATAACTCAACAACAACAAAACAAACAATCCAATGAAAAAATGGGCAGAGAACCTGAATAGAACATATGAAAAAATGTTCAATGTCACTAATCATCAGAAAATGCAAATTAAAACCACAACCATTGACCCTGTGATCCCACTTCTAGGAATATATCCCAAGAAACCAGAAACACCAATCAGAAAGGATATATGCACCCCTATGTTCATAGCAGCACAATTCACCATAGCTAAGATCTGGAAACAGCCTAAGTGCCCATCAGTAGATGAATGGATTAGAAAACTGTGGTACATCTACACGATGGAATACTATGCTGCTCTAAAAAGGAAGGAACTCTTACCATTTGCAACGTCATGGATGGAATTGGAGAGCATTATGCTAAGTGAAATAAGCCAGTCAATGAAGGAAAAATACCACATGATCTCACTCATTCATGGATAATAGAGACCATTATAAACTTTTGAACAATAATAGATACAGAGGCAGAGCTGCCTCAAACAGATTGTCAAACTGTAGCGGGAAGGCCGGGGAGGGTTGGGGGGCAGGAGGTAGTGGGGTAAGAGATCTACTAAAGGACTTGTATGCATGCATATAAGCATAACCAATGGACATAAGACACTGGGGGATAGGGGAGGCTAGGGGACTGTCTAGGGCGGGGGGGCGGGGGAAATGGACACATATGTAATACCCTTTGTAATACTTTAAGCAATAAATAAAAAAAAATTTTTAAAAAAACCACAACCAGATGTCACCCCATACCTGTCAGAGTGGCTGTTATCAACAAATCAACAAACAACAAATGTTGGCAAGAATGTGGAGAAAGGGAATCCTCGTGCACTGTTGATGGGAATGTATATTGGTGCAGCAACTATGGAGCACAGTATAGAAGTTCCTCAAAAAATTAAAAATTGAATTATGTTTTATGACCCAGTGATTCCACTTCAAGGGTATATATCTGAAGAAACCCAAAACACTAACTCAAAAAAATATATACACCCTTATGCTTATTACCAAGATATGGAAACAACCCAAGTGCCCATCAACAGACGAATGGATAAAAAAAGTGGTGGTATAGATATACAATGGAATATTACTCAGCGATAACAATGCATGAAATCTTACCATTTACAACAGCCTGGTATGACAGAGAAAGACAACTATTATATGGTTTCACTTATATGTGGGTTCTAAAGAGCAAAACAAACAAACAAAATAGAAACATACTCAAAGATACCAAGGAAAGACTGATGATGGTTGTCAGAATGGAGGAGGGTTGGGGGACTAGGTGAAAAAGGTGAAGGTTTGAGTAGTATAAATTAGTAGTACAAAATAGTCATGGGAATGTCAAGTACAGCATATGGAATATAGTCAATAATATTGTAATAACTGTATGATGCCAGGTCGGTACTTGGAATATCAGGTGGATCACTTTGTAAAGTATATGACTGTCTAAGCACTATGTTGTACACCTGAAACTAATACAAAGTAATATTGAATATAAACTTTAATTGAAAAAAATTAAAAATTTATAAAAGAGTGAATATAGACTTAGGGTAATTATGATGTATCAATGTAGATTCATCCTTGGTAAAAAAATAAATAAATAAAGGAAGGGGGTGTATGGTAAATCTCTGTACCTTCCTCTCAATTTTGTTGTAAGTGTAAACTTCCTTTTTGAAAAAAGAGATATCAGCCTGCCGGGCATGGCTCAGTGGTTGAACATTGACCTATGAACCAGGAGGTCACGGTTTGGTCCCCAGTCAGGGCACATGTCTGGGTTGGGGGGTCAATCTCCAGAAGGGGGCATGCAGGAGGCAGCCTATCAATGCTTCTCTCTCATCATTGATGTTTCTATCTCTCTCTTCCTCTCCCTTCCTCTCTGAAATCAATAAAAAGAGAAAGTGAGAGATCAAGAAGATAATGAAAAGTTCGAATACAAGTCTAATGTGAGTTGCAGAAGAATAAAAAAGAAGAGAGGAAAGTCATTCTCAAAACAAAACAGAAAGCCTGAGGACTTTCCATAATTAGTACTTTGCAGGTTGAAGAGGATGGATGTCTCATGTAAAATAATAAAAAAAAACCTTGACATATTCTGATAATATTTCAGAATATCAGAGACAAAAGAAAACCTTTCATAAAATAAAATTTAAGAAAACAGACAAACAGAGGCAGTAAAGCATCGAACAGACTGTCAAATTACAGCGGGAAGGCTGGGGCATGTTGGGGAGTGGGGGAAAGAGATCAACCAAAGGACTTGTATGCATGCATATAAGCACAACCAATGGACACATGACTCTGTGGGGGTTGGGATGAGGGGCATGTGACAGGGGGTAGGGGAGGCTGGGGGAAGATCAATGGGGCGGGGAGGAGATATATGTACTACTATGTGTAATGCTTTAAACAATAAAATTAAATTAAAAAAAGAAAACAGAGATAAGACATATTATCTACAAAGAAATGATGATGACATGAGAGATACCAGAGACAATGAAATAATATCTGCAAAGTAATGAATGGAAAATAATAATGAAGAGTGGAAGAAAATAAAAGATTTTTTAAAATAAAGCCTGCAAGTTCCTTCATAGACTCGCTGGAAGAATTATCAAAGGGTATACTTTAGCAAGAAAAAAATAGAAGAAGCCAGGAGGAAACAATGAAATACAGCAAACAATGATGAGGAGGAGTTGGTAAATATGTGGGTCAATTTAAATAAGTATTTACTAGGTAATAATCATGATTCAATTTTGTGGGGTTTATCAACACATAGAGCCAATATACCAGGTAATAATAACTGTCCAGCTGGTACAAAGAATGTAGAATGCAAAAAGAATGTAATTAAAATATTCTATATATCTTATATTATGCAGGAAGGTATAATGTTTAAATTTAAGTCAGAGATGCATGTTACAACTTAAGGATAACCTCCTAAAATAAAGGCGTAGAATACCTTATTTTTAATCCATTAGGGAAAAAAAAGGGGGGACTAAATAAAACTTGATCAATCTCATAGAAAGTGGTAAAGGAGAAAGGAAGAAGCAAGTACACAGATGGATTTTAAAATAAAGGAAATAGTGAGGAAGTGGGTGATGGAACTAAAAGGGAGTTGACGGCTGTGGCTATTTGAAGTCTGAGCAGAACAGCAGGGTCCTTGCCTTTCTGAGATGTGTGTTTCTCCACTTCTCCTTTGTAATCAAAGCCAACTGCTGACTACAAAGAAAAGGAGAGAAAATTGGTTAGTCAGAGCTGACAATGCTTCCCCTCTCTCATTTATCCTTGCTCCCAGCTTAGCCCAGAGGTTCATTTATAGGGGCTCAGGCCTGTGTATGGGGGTTTAATGTAGAATTGATAGTACTGACAGGCTAGTGTAGAGGCAGCGTGCTACAAATCAGTGAACATGGACTCTGGACACAGACAGTTCTAGATTCAAATTCCACCTCCCCTACTTAGAGTTGTTTAATTTTACACATACCCTTTAATATTTGAGCCTCAGTCTCTTCAAATATAAAATGAAAATAGATATACCTGTTTCATTAACCTCAATTGTTAAATGGAAGAAATGATCCCTCTTCATTTGGGATGTTGTGAGAACTAAATGGGGCAAAGTATGTAAAGTGTTTTCATTGGGTTACTCAGTAAATTAGTGCTTTGCTTCCTAACCCTCATGACAGTAAAATGGGATAACAATTCCTTGAAAACTATAAAACACTGTAGACATGTAAGAAATAGCATCCTATTCCTAACTAATTATGCTGTGCCTCTTTTCTTTCCCTACACAGAGATGTGGGTTTTGGTGGGATGAGAGGCAACCAGGAGAGTCTGGATCCTAGCCGCTCCTGGGACTGGATATAAGAAAATATGTATTGACCAACACCTAACATCACCAACTGGCTCAGTAACAATGGGTCTCTAAGTGAGTCTAGATTTTGCATCTTAAAGCTAGCAGTATGTAATGTTGCTTGATTTACATGACACACTGATTGTTTAGGTGATTCAATTTGTGGCTGTGAGGCACAAGATGAAAGAAAGAACAATGACATGTTAGGAAGAGGCCAAGATGGAAGAAAAATTCCAACCTGATTAGAGGAGACCATAACATGCTCCATATTCCATTACTGCCTTAAAACATTGCCCTCTGCATATTTCCTTTCCTTTATAGTATGTTTTTAACTTTTCTGGTGTTTTTCCCATCAACAGTAAAATAACATCTAACACTTAGCTTTAAGGATTCGGGCCCACCGAATAAACAACTGAAGGTTAGAAAGGAATTTCAGCAGCTACGAAGGAGATGTCTTCTTTGTGTAGCTGCAGGGGAAACATACTATTCTGCACCCACCACAATGCAAGACCAAAGAATCTGATCTACTAAGGAGTGAAACTGACAACATCAATGAGTTATCAATTGCACTCTTGTGACCACTCTGTCATCTGTAATCGTCCCTTTTTTCTCTCTTTAAAACTACTTTTTTTATTTGTATGTTTTGTACAAAGGAATCTTTAAACACCTGGACTTCAGAGATTTGGTGCTAAGTCTTGTTAAAAGTAACCTTTACCTTCTAAAACATTGTCACCCTAATTAGTTGTTTTACTTGATTATTTTTTAATTGATTATTTGCTGCCATGGTAATAACATTTAAGCCGACATCTCTATTTTCCTGAAAAGCATAAATATACAGGGTGTCCCCCCAAAATGTATACACATCTTGAATGATTAAACAGTCAGTGTTTACGAACATACAGTTCAGTTTCAAAATTAAGTGAGCTATCAGTTGTTAAAGTGTGTATACATTTTGGGGGGACACCCTATATTTATAAGGTGTTTATGTTTGACCAAAAGAGGAGCTTTGGAACTTCCCTCTTCTCTCTTCATATAGACAAGGTATAACAAGAATCAGTGGTTTGAGGGATTCCTTATTCAAACAAAGTTTGAGAGTCTTGTCTCATTTAAATTACTACCTTTCAGCTCAGTATGTGGCCTCCAACAGGGGCCCAAGGAACTTGCTGAGGGAGGTCACAGGAGCTGTCCTCGTGCTGGACCCTCCTTGAGTCCACTGCCCTGTTTCTCACAGAAGACCCATAGACCCACGTCCAAGGGGGAGTGTTGGTAAGTCCCACAGGCTCTGAGTTGGGTGGTGTGTGGAGAGAACAGTTACTTACCTTGTCTGCCCTGTCCTTCTCAACTCCGTATTTGCCCCCAAAACCTCTGGCAGCATCAGTCTGAGAAGAGTGCTTCTCCACCTCAGCAACATACTCATGGCCCACAGCACTCTGAGAAAAATCAAGGACGGAATGAGTGACAAGATAAAAATGACCCCAAAGAAATAAAATGACACAGAGACAGGCTGGGATGTAAGAATACAGGAAATTCCATTCTGGGTCAGACTTTTAGCCTCTGCAAGTAGTGTCAAGGATGACAAGGATGGGAGAGCAAGGTGACTTCTGGAGCCTTGCACATCCTGATTCTTCTCTAACACCATCAAGATCCCATCATTCAGCCCTAGCCGGTTTGGCTCAGTGGATAGAGTGTCAGCCTGGGAACTGAAAGGTCCCAGGTTTGATTCTGGTCAAGGGTACATGCCTGGGTTGTGGGCTCGATCCCCAGTGGGGGACTTGCAGGAGGCAACCGATCCATGATTCTCTCTCATCATGGATGTTTCTATCTCTCTCTCCCTCTTCCTTCCTCTCTGAAATCAATAAAAATGTATTTTTTTTAAAAATCCCATCATTCAGGAAACTCACATAGAACATGCTGGGAACCAGAAGGATAGAGACTAGGAAAACAGAGCTGTGGTTAAACCAGAAACAAAAAGAGAGCTAAAACAAAGGCTTTGTAAATCAAAACAGAAATGAGGGCGGTTACTGGGGAGAGACCAAAGGAGACTGACTGGATGCCTTAGTCAGGATTGAATATTCACATAAACAGCCAGGTGCTTTTGTTTTGAATCTTTTCTCCCTTATGAGCATCAAATTCAGAAATGTCACCTGAGCCCTAATATTTAGCAGTGACTCTTTCCCAACGGAGGTTGACAGAGAATATTGGGACTAATCCAAGATGGCATGTCACTTAAATCTTTTCTATTCCCCTCCACTTTTTACTCCATCTAATGTTTTATTTTCTATTTGGTCCTAAGAGTTATGTATCTTCTAATATTTATATATGGACTAGAGCAGGGGTGGGCAAACTTTTTGACTCGAGGGCCACAATGGGTTCTTAAACTGGACCGGAGGGCTGGAACAAAAGCATGGATTGAGTGTTTGTGTGAACTAATATAAATTCAAAGTAAACATCATTACATAAAAGGGTACGGTCTTTTTTTTTTTTTTTTTTTTTAGTTTTATTCATTTCAAATGGGCCGGATCTGGCCCACGGGCCATAGTTTGCCCACAGCTGGACTAGAGGCACGGTGCACGAAAATTGTGCACGGGGTGGGAGGTGTCGCTCAGCCCGGCCTGCACCCTCTCACAGTCCAAGACCCCCCAGGTGATGTCCCCGGGGGGGTTGGGCCTAAGCTGGCAATCAGACGTCCCTCTCACAGTCTGGGGCTCTCGAAGTCTGGGACCGCTCACCCCTTACCACTCACCTGCAGCCAAGGCAGGAGAGGCTCCTGCCACCACCGCTGCACTTGCTGCACTCGCCAGCTATGAGCCTGGCTTCTGCCTAAGCAGCGCTCCCCCTATGGGAGCGAACTGACCACCAGGGGGCAGCTCCTGCATGGGGCTGGGAGGAACATGGGAAGTTGGCCAGCCCAGGAGGGACCAAGGGAGGGCTCCAGGGCATGTCCAGCCAATCTCGCTCAGTCCCAATCGGCCAGACCCCAGCAGCAAGCTAACCTACCAGGCAGAGTGTTTGCCTGCTGGTAGTCAGTGCACGTCATAGCGAGGTTGAGTGGCTTTAGCATATCATTAGCATATTACGCTTTATTGGTTGAACAGCCAACCAGACAACCAAACATTTAGCATATTAAGCTTTTATTATGGGGTCTGTGTAGGTCAATTTTGCTTGTTGAATTTAAGAATGCATGACTTCTTTTTTGTTAGAAATTTTATGGGAGAATACAATGCCTATGCTGCACTTTACACAATGACAAAACAAAACACCTCTTAAAGGTGAACTAAAAGCTTTCATTGGATTTTTTTCTCCTCAAAAGTAAACCATTTTTCTTATAGAAATACATCTCTATCTTTGAGGTTAGGCAAATCAATGGAATATATGATTCAATATACAAGCATCCTTTTATCACAAATTTACAGCAACTAATCAATAAAATAAAAACTATTCATATTGGAGGGCTTCTCATGGATAAATTCACATCAATATTTTTCACACTTATGTGCATATCATATAATATATAGTACACAACAACACTAAATATATAATAAAGAAAATAATAAGAGAAGTTGCAACCCTATATAATAAAAGGCCAGCGACCATAAGCGTAATGACCAGAACGACCACTCGACCAGTCACCATGAGGTGCATTGACCACCTCTCAGTCCCTCCCCGCAGCGGCTCACAGGCTCTGATGGCAGTATGGTCAACAGGGAACCAAGGTGAGTGGTGGCGGGGCGGGACTGGCGAGCGGGTGGAACAGGCAACCTCTTGGTCCCTCCTCCCAGCCCACAGGCCCCCGGGAACCAGAGCCATGCTGCAATCAGGGAACCATGGCGAACCAGGGCATGGCAGCAGGGTGGGACTGGGGAATGGCAAGCAGGCAGAAGATGGCCCTGTTTGCAGGCTAGGCCTGCCTAGGGATCCTACCCGCGCACGATTTCATGTGCTGGGCCTCTAGTATAGATATAAAACACAAACATTTAAAAGTAGTAATTTATTTTAAAACACATTTTTCCCTTCTCTACTTATGTTCCCTGTCCCCATGGTCTAGGAGTTACAGTGTAGCTGGGCCTACTATGGCCAGCCCTTCTCAATTTTTTGGCTTCTATTTTTTGCTGTCTATAATTTATGTGTTGATATAGGGAAAAAATGATACAAATAACAAGTGAAATAACATAATGAATGAATCTTTTATTAAAAAATGAAGCAAATATCTCCCTTTCAGCTCACCTTGTCCATTCGATCTCTTTCTACACCAAATCGACCTCCGTAGCCATGGGATGCTTTGGGCCCTGATTCCAACTCCTTCTTCTTGAGACTATCATGCTCCTCTGACACTTTATTCCTCAGCTGGTGGATGCTGGAAGTAACCACATGACAGAGACTTGTATAACACAGAGAGGCCAACAAACCTTCCTCCCTGAAAAATTGAAATCTTCAGGTGTGACCTATTTAGTTTTAGCAATAACCTGCCTCCAAAGTATACCAGAGTTGGGTCTGGGAGTAAGAGATTAGTGTGGTTTGCATACCATAGCCTGATTTAAACTTTCCATAAGCCAACAGTTTTTTCTCTAGTCTGTTATTTTGCTCACTAAATAACGTGCTGATATTTAGTCCAATTTTTGTTGTTGTTAAACCTTACCCCAGGATATTTTTTCCATTGAGTTTAAGACAGAGTGAAAGGGAAGGGGGAAGGAGGAGAGAGAGAGAGAAACATTGATGTGAGAGAGACACATCGATTGGCTGCCTTCCACATATGCCCCGACTGGGACCAGGGATCAAACTTGCAATACAGGTACATGCCCTTGACCAGGAATCGATACTTATATTCTAGTAACTGGGGAATTATTTTCCTCTCTGAATTAATTCACTTTCTAGCAATTAGGTACTCTATCTCAAGAAGCACAAAAATATTCATGTAGGCTTTTACCCATAAAATCGAGTCTTGGGAGTTTACCTTAAGGAAATAATTTTAAATATGGAAATGCTTAATGTCTAATGATATTCACTGAAACATTGTATATAGTAAAGCAAGAACCCAGAGACAAATTATATGGCAATAACTGAAGAACAGTAAGTAAATTGCATTATTATCTTTCAATAGCATACTAGGAAGTCATTTAAAATGATGGTTATGAAAAATGTAGCACTGGGAAATTTATCTACATATTAAGCATTTTTTGTATTTTCTTGTAAAAAACGAATGCCCTTCACCCTCATTCCTAACTCTGATAATCGCTAAGAGAACAAAAAACTAATAAAAACTAGTAAAGTTCACTGTTATCACTAATTGTTGCAACACTGAGGCTCAAATAACGTTGATTTGGGACACCTCTACCACTAAGAGAATGTAACACCAAAAGGAGGCATTCTCCTTACTTCACGTCCACCTTTACCATAGGGGTGGAGAGCACCTCTGCATATCTGTTTGGTCTGAGGATATGAGGTGGTAGCTCAGCACTAGCACCAATACATGACAATCAGGGCTGATACTTGGACACATATAAAGGTTCCTGGGGATTCTTAGAAACTTTTAGGCAAGAGAACCCTAAATGAAATAATTGACTTCCTACAGCAAGAAATGAACATTTAGGGAATTGAGATAGTGATGTCACTGGAACTTCACTCACTCAGGAAAACCAGATTACATTGGTTACCGGTAGAATGGCCATTTCACAGCAGAAATTCTCCTCTTTCATGGAAGACTAGATCCACCTGGTGGCCTTGTAGTATGAGCCCATCAAAGGTCTTTTTACAAAGCCTGCTCAGCTTTAGTCACAGTTAATTTTAGAAAGCTGGCTTTGAACCAGATGAAATTAAACTAAGTGCTGGAAGAACCCTCTGTTCCCGTGCCTGCTCTAAACCCTCTGGCAGCAGCTAAGGCAGAGATCCTGTATTGCTAGCTCAACAACACCAACACTTTAGAACTGTCTGTGTCAAAGAAGATATTGGTTCCAAGAACACATAAATGACTGATTCTTCCCAACCAGAGTACTCAGATGAAGAACAAAGAAAACGGAGCTAAACATTACTTTTAAGTGGAATAAGTCTGCAAAGTTTTAATGAGTGCAATGATTGCTACATGGGTCATAAAGATATGATAGCTGAAAAAAAGTTTTTTAAAAGGAATTAGAAAATGAGATTCATGTATATCACCTAATGGATGACAGCAAGGATACTCAGAGGATCATGCCAATAGACAATATAATTTGAGTGAAAATGATGGGGTCAAAGAAGACCAGATTATCAAATTCTTTAGAATATAGCCAAAGCCACTTTAAGTAGGTCTTAGTTATATCATTCCTTCATTTAATAAATATTAGTTAAATATTAATTAAAATTTTGAGTGTGGGACACTATTAGGCCCTGAGGACAACACCAAGATGATTAATGTATGGAGATTGTGGTCAGGTGGAAGTAACAGAGAAGAAAACAAAAAATTACAATTCAATGTGCTCAGTGGTATACTTATGAAACTTTTGACACATTAACTCTCAGATGCCTATTTTAAGTTAAAATACCTTGGAATTGATAAAGCAATGCAATTTTTGGGAACCAGTGAAATTGAGGGCCTCAAAAATGAGCTAAGAAAAGGAGCAGATCTTGCTTTTATTACAAAAGTAAAAGCACAAAGATGAGTAACTCAGACTATAAAATTATATTCACAAACAATATAATCACAGATGTAGAAAATCCTAAAGAATCTACCAAAAAAAAAAAAGTGCTACTAGAACCATTAAGTCCATTTGGCAAGGTCACAGGATACAAGGTCACTATCAAAATCAATTTTACTTACATAGTAGCCACAGACATTGGAAATTAAAAGTTAAAAATAAATGCAACTTATCATCTCATGAAATAACATAAAACATTTTAGCATAAATTTAACAAAACATATATAAGACCTGAACACATAAAAACATTTCTGAAAAAAATTAAAGACTTAAATAAATGGAGAGATATCCCACATACATGAATTGGAAACTCAATATGTCAGTTCTTTCCAAAATGATCTACAGGTTCAATACAATCCCAATCAAAATACCAACAGGCATATTTGTAGGAATTCACAAGTTTACACTATAATGTATGTGGAAACCTAAAATCCTGGGATATTAAAAGTTTTATTATTATAAAGGAGAGAAAAATTGGAGGACTATTTGATTTTATGACTTGTCAATACAATAATCAGTATCATATGGGTCAGGGAAGGCATGTCCTAGCTAATAACAGACAAACGTGGTAATTGACCGTATCTTTGCTACGCCTCCCATTGGCTAATCAGCAAGATATGCAAATTAACCGCCAACAAAGATGGCGGTTAATTTGCATACATAGGCACAAAGCAGCGGAGTGAAGACTGAAGGCGGCTCCAGCCAGAGCAGCGAAGACTGAAGGTGGCTCTGGCCGGAGCAAAGGCCGGGTCCTGGGTGCCGGAGGAGAACCGGTGCCGGCAGCCAGGGGAAAGGTAGGCCTATCGCACGAATCTTTTTGTGCAACAGGCCTCTAGTGTATATATAATCTAGAAATAGACCCCATGTATATGGCCAAAGATGCCAGGTAAATCAATGAGGAAAGAATAGTTTTTTAATGGTGTTGAAATAATGAACTATCAATATGCAAAAAAATAAACTTTAATCTTCGCCTCACGCTGTATACAAAAACTAATTTGATCATAGACTTAAATGTAAAAGCTAAAATTATAAATATTTTAGAAGAAAATTTTCACAACTTTGAGATAAAAGATGCCATTAATAAAATGAAAAAGTGAGTTACACTCTGGGTTAAATATTTGCACAACACATATCTCACAAAATACTTGTATCTAGAATATATAAATAACTCTTAAAATTCAATAAGAATAAAAACAACCATCTTTGAAAGTGAGAAAAAAGATTTGAACAGACACCAAAAGGAAGATATGAAGATACATGAATGGCACATGAAAAGAAGCTCAATAAAATTAATCATCAGCAAAATGCAAATTAAAATTATCACATAGGCACATGAGTGTAGATAAGGATGTGGAGCTCTTAAAAACCATGCATCATTGGTAGGAATGAAACATTGTAAATTCCTATCAGAAATAATTTGTTAGTTTCTTTAAAAATTAAACACACACTTAATATATGAATCAGCAATTTTTCTGGTAGGTATTGCTCAAGAGAAATAAAAATATATGTCAACAAAAAGATCTGAACCCAAATGTTCATAACAGGGTTATTTGTCATCGCCCTAAACTGTCAACAACCTAAATGTCTACCAACAGGGTAACAGGTAAAACCATTGTGATATATTCATACAATTGAATACTACTTGGCAATAATAAAGGACAACAGACTGATACACACAAGACCATGGATAGATCTCAAAAACATTATGCTGAGTGAAAGAAAAGAGACACAAAAGAGTAAGTTCTCTATTATTCCATTACATGAAATTCTAAGATGGGCAAAACTCATCTATTGTGATAAGAAGCAGATCAGTGTTTACCAGGAGAGGGAATGGGGTGTATTGACTGTAAAGAGGCACACAAGTATGAGTGGTCAAGAGTGGCAAGAAGAAGATGGAGAAAAGGGGCAACAGCCCTTGGAAACCAGGCAACTCCTAGGAAATATTAGGCTGCTTGGAGCTGCCTGGACCAGGACTTGTTATACAATAGATGAAGGATGGATGGTTACTTGAGCTATTCACCAAATTACCAAACACTCCCCAAGCTAAATTTATTTTAGACCGACTTAAAAAAGAAAGATCATGGTGTGGGGGGAGGTAGTAAGATTAGTCTGAACCACAATCACTTCCTTTTCCTGCTTTGAGTCATCTCAGTTCTGTAGCTACTGTTCTCTCCAACTTCCCCCTCTTTCCCACGAACCTTATTGATTCCCATCTGATCTTAAAGATTGGCTTAGCCCACACTAGCTATAGAGAATCTTAGAGGACTTACTACTGGGAGGTCCTCTAGAGAACTTATTTATCCCAATGGGAAAACCGAGAATCTGAGAAGTGACTTGTCCAAGGTCACTTGGCCAGTCACTGGCAGAGACTGGGCTTTTACACCTTGGTAGCCTGGGTAAATTGGAGGGGAGTAGGTTTTGTATAAATGTCTCCACTATTTATTCTATCTTATGCAGATCCAGTAAAGCTAATAAGGGAACATGTAGGGTTACCAATTTTTACAATTGCAAGGGTCTCCAGTCAGCATAATGTATGTGCAGGATTGTGCAACACAATAGTCTACATAAACACCACTTAGGAGGAAGGAAGACTGTCATCTGTTTACATGTTTGTGTTAGGTTTTTAGAAATAAAGTCTGATTAAACCATTATATACTAACAGAAAGGAGAAATAAAATTATTGAGCTGCTAAGAGGTGCTAAGTACTGCTCTAGACATAGATATATGTTAACCCATTGAATTCTGCAGGGTAGCTATTATTATCCCCATCTGATAAACAAATAAGCTGAGATTCAGAGAGGTTATATGTGTAAATTCACATTGCTGGTAATGGCAGAGCTGGGAATCCAAACTCAAGCTCTTTCATAAGATCAAGGCAGGGATTAGGAGTCTTCCTTAAAATGTTCTGCTCCTACTACGCATGAGACAGGCACTGGGAGGAAAAGGTACAAGGGGAGTTTGTATTCTAATCTTAACAGTTCTCAGACACCAGGGCTGAGTGGCCTTTACCCAGAAAAGAAAAGGGGTACTTTTGGGGGGAGGGGACAGGGGGCCTGTTGAGCCTACAGAGGGCATAAAGAAGCTTCCTGCATGACTCTCATCCATTTTTTTTACATCTCTTCGACTGCTGCCAGAATTGCTTGATTTGTTTAAGAATAATATTCATTACAATGACTTAAGATAAATCATTTATGTCTGATTAAACAACAATGCATATAACTCAATATTATCAAAGTATATAAAAATGTGCCAAGATTTTGTAGTGTGGCTATCCCCTGACATTTTTTAAATTTAGGGGGAAAAGAAGTAAAAACACTGCTGTTACAGTTGGGGGAGGGAGTTAAAATGGAGCTCAGAGCTGTATTAGTTTTTGCCACTTTGTGTGTAATTGTCAATTTTTACTTCTTATTTTTGCTCCTGTTATATTGTTCTCTAGAGCCCCGGTGCACGAAATTTGTGCACAGAGGAATGTCTCTCAGTCCAGCCTGCACCCTCTCCAATCCAGGACCCTTTAGGGGATGTCTGAATGCCGGATCCCTGCAGGATTGGGCCTAAACCGGCAGTCAGACATTTCTCTTGCAATCGGGACTGCTGGGTCCTAACCACTTGTTTACCTGCCTGCCTGATTGCCCCCAACCACTTCTGCTTGCCAGGCTGATGCCCCTAATAGCTCCCCTACTGACCTGATCGCCCCTAACTACTCCCCTGCCAGCATGATTGCCCCCTAACTGAGCCTCAGGCCACTGGGTAGCCACCATCGGCGGCTTGCCTAAGCCTTGGGCTGGCCCTGGGCAGCTGGGCAGCTGCCATGGCCAGCTTCCCTGAGCCTCAGGCCAGCCCTGGGCAGCAGCAGCCGCCATCTGTGGCTTGCCTGAACCTCGGGCAGCCACTGTGGCTTTGTCTGGAAGGACGTCTGATGGTCATCTGGAATATGTCCGGTCTAATTAGCATACTACCCTTTTATTAGTATAGATTGTACCTACCCTGCTACTAATATTTGACATTCTGATATTCTCCAAAGCAGACAGCTCTGGTTAGATAACCATGAATAATCCAGGGAAGAGAAGAGGGAATCTCTCCATCCAAATATATAATATATCTGTTTTTTTGTTTTGTTTTGTAAAATATTGGGTCATAATCTTTAGGGCTCCTAAACACCATCACTAAAATAGTTTTACTCAACAGGTTTTACCAGGGCCACATTTTTTCATATCTTCATAGCTTCCAACTTCTATCAAGTAACCAAATACAAACTTTTAATTTAAAAAAATCATTCAGACTAGATGTGCAACCTGATGTCCTATATTTACAATATTTATTCTGAGGTTTTTTTTACCTTGATATTTTACTGACTCCTCCTTGGCCCATCTGAAATCACCCTATACACAATTATATTTATGTGAATAGATAGATAGGTAGATGATAAAGTGTGATAAAACCTCCACAATTGAGCCACTTCCTCTCTGAACCCCTTATAATACTGGTAGATCCACTTGGGGAATCAGCTAGTAGTTAGAAATAAAAGAGAAATAACAGGGTTGGGGGGAGAATAAGAGGAGAGACATGAAATAAAAATACATAATGACACACACATAGGAACACACAGGACAGATTCAAGAAAAAAACACAAGGACTCGTGGACACAAACTACCTTCTCTCTTTTCTTTCTCCCTGAGACTATGAGTTTTCCTTGGGCTCTTCCCACATCCTCTTTCCACTCCCTAGTCCATTTGGCACCTACTTGATATGTTCTGTGCGTCCAGAGCCCTCGATGGTCTTGGCTCCCCATCGTTGCTCCTTCTCAGAGATGTCGTTCTGCAAAAAACAACACTCAGTGATAAGTGATGGCAAGAGATGTGCCACACTGAGAGAGGCCATGCAGCTGACACCCGTGACCTCTATGTCCCTGCATCTGCTGCCTCCTTCAGTCAGATGCTTCTCTGTGTATACACCCTAGCCCCATGTTAAATTAACTGGTGAGCTCTGAAATCCCTTTCCTACTGCATCCCTCATACTTTCTTCTTCAGGTCTCCTATTACTTCTCAATCCCCCCAAATTACAAATGTCCAGTCCAAATCCTGGCTCATAGGCCAAACGAGACCCAGGTTAACCTGCTCCCTTAGCATAGCCTGTCATAACCCATCAATCACAAAGTCAAACTCCTCTTTCCTTCCCACCTGTCTTTTTCCATTCTCAACCTCAGATATTATGCATGCTCCACTCATTACAGCCAACTGCCCTACTAGTCAGTTCTACCGTGGGGTCTATCTCAGCCCCAGACTGTTCTTCTAAGCCCACTGAAACGTTACAGAATGGCCCAAATGTTTCCCCTCTATTTTTCCTTATCCAAGCAAAGCTGTTTCCAAACTCACCACAAAGTCAGGGTCTGTGTCCCAGTCATCACCGTGAGTCTCCACGGAAACAGATACATCATGCCCTACTACAGACTTCCACATCTGAGGGCGACAGAAGATGGCAATAATTAGGGGGGAAATCAAGAGACGGGAAAACAAGAATGCTGAAGTCAATGATATAGCAGCTCAATGTTTCTTGTCATTTTTTGTTAGAAGATAATAGAAGCTGAGGCAACAGGGATGAGTTTTAGAAAAGTACTTCTGTTTTTTGTTTGTTTGTTTTTATTATTATTTGAGATAAACTAACATGGCCTGGGAACACCTGAGTCTGGAGAGAAGTCATTATGGGTATAGGTAACACTAAATAACCTGGGTGTCCAAACTGCTGGGATCATTCATTTGCCAAGAGACCAGCCAGGCAGTGACTTAAAGTGGTAATCAATTGAGGGGTGCTAGAGCATCGCTAGAAGTATTGCATCATTTCACTCAGGTTTCTACATATACTCCTTTTATAGCTATCAAAACATATGCTGGTCCATCTCTTGATAAGTGAACATCTACGCACTCCACTCTACAACCTGTTTAACTCTGTTAAGCAATTTTCCAACCCCCAATGCAAGTGCTGTTCCATCTCTACTCAGACCAGCCACTAAACAGCGGCATGAAGTCAGTAGGGTTGAAATTCCTACACTGGTTAATGCACGGGAAGTATTATTTGTGGGGAATAAGTCACTTTTCTTCCATTTTTAAAAACAATTAATTACATTTCAAAAGAAGATAATTGACTCAAAATTGCATGTAATAAGTTCCTCATTTGAACATTAGATTTTATTAGATTTTCATTAACTACAGAAACGATAAAGAACTATTTAGAGAACACCAGTTTGAAGGGGTGCCAAATTGTTCTTCTGCTGGGAATCCCCTGTGTTTCCACTGGCACTGCCAATTGTGCATGAAGAGGAGCTGCACAGCTGCTCTGGATCTTGGTGGAAAGAGGAAACAGACAATGCTCACCTGCTCTGATGGCTGCTGAGACTTCTTAACCCCGATACCACTTGCTGGCTGGTGACTCCCCTGCCCACCCTTCCCTGCTCAGACTCCTCATCCCACTGGTGTCGCTCCCCATGCTCTTCACTGTTTCTTAAAGGAGTCCCTCTTACAACACTCCTAGGACTCTGCAGTGCCTTTTCCCAGGCTCTCAGACTCTGGTTTTCCTTTCCCCTTGAAAACTCCTGATCTTTGAAAAATGCCTCGGCAACCAGCCCAAGGAAAGTTTGTGGCAGATTGGTTAGAGATGCAAAGAAGACACTGGAGAAGTATTGACTAAGTCAGCACACTGTGGGATGAGTCATTACTGAGACCAGATCCACCTCCCCCTGTGGGGCAACAGTTATGGATGGGGGTGGGGCAGAGACACAAGACCTAGGTCCTGGCTCCCGGGCTGCTCTGCAACAAAAGAACTTCACACAAAAAAACTGGAAAGGAGACATTTCTGCAATATTTGTGAGCAATAAGGAAGCAATGAAAACCGATGGTCCTTTTCTTTCCTGCTCTTCCTCTGCGGCCTCAGCCTGACGCTCCCCTAATCTCCCTTCCTCATGTATCTTTAAAATAAAGGAAAGTTTCTGCTACAGAGACAATTGAATATTTTTGAGCTACTGCCAGAAATAGGGAAGCCAAGATGTACTATCTAGAGGTGGGAAACCGGAGAGTAACTTGGTGAGACATGGTGCTCAGAACTTCAGGTTCCATCTAGGGCCTCATTATAGGCTGCCTTTTAGCATCAGTAAAAGGCAAGGAGTCAGAGGATCACCCAGCTCTGTCACTAAGCCCCTGTGGGAACGTGGGCAAGGGAATCAACATAGACAGAGTATGTACTCATTCACCAGGTACCAGGGTAGGCAATTTACAAATATTAACTTCAACAATTTAGTAAATCATTGAATGTCTCAGATACTCAGTTTTTCCTCATGAAAAAATAAACAAAGAGGTTAACCTAGCTAATCTATAAAGTCCCCTCCATCTCTGGCATTCTGAGATTCTGTGATCATGCAGTCACAGAAACTAGCCCTAGTCGCACCATCATGCCATTTGCCTCCATCAGCACTTGGTTCTCAGCACTGGTGTACGTGAGCATCTACTTCCTGATCCGTTACAATGTCCTTTATGTGGATTGTGGCTCCCTGATAAATCATACGCTGTCTGAGAGCAGAGACTGTCTTCACCTCCTGTGGTCCTCCTCCCATTCAGTGCCTCAGAGCAACCGGGGGTCTTGGAATGATGATTTTGCATCATATTCCCTGGTTTCCAGGACCCCACTTCTGTTTCTTTCCCCAGATGCTCATTATCCACAACCACTCCCACCCAGGCCTTCTGGCCATAAAAGGTGAAAAGCATATTAGCAGTGACTTTCTCTCTCTCAGAAGGACCAAGAGCCAGGTAGGTTCCTCTTACCTCAGCCCTTGCCCTGTGCTCCCTCACTTTCCCACGGCTCAGAGTACCCACCTTCAACAGTGTGAGCGCTGCTCGCGGCTCCCAGCTCCTCAGGGCCACACTTGGCTCCCTCTCTGGCTGTTGCCACTTCTGAGCAAGAAAATGAGCTGCTGCTTCAGTTCCGTGTTCAGGTTTTCTGTCATTTCCTGCCACCCTGTCCTCGCAGCTACTTCCTGAAGTTTGAGTCACTTACTTCTGCTTAGGCACTTAGACAAAAAAGGACTAAATGTTTCTATGCCTAGTCTTTTGCAAGGTCTTGGGGAAGTTAAAAAAAAAAAAGAAAAAAAAAAGCTCTTACTCTTGAGTTTATATCCAGTCAGATCAGGGAAGCAAAACATTCTACCAGAAAACACTTAACACTGTAGAACAGCATTTGTGTTTTAAATAGGTGCATGTGTTCTGGTAAAGGAATGTAAACTGTTTTGTATTGGCTGAAGTAATCAAGAAAGGCTTAATGGGAAAAAGGATCGTGCAAGGTAAGGTTTAAACAGAAACTCAACTTTACATTACCCACAGTACATTAGCCACAAAACTGGGTTTGCATGTAGGAGGTGTTCAAATAAATACTGATAAACTGAATAATGGAAGGAAATAAGTCACAGGGGAAAGTTAATAAATACATAGAGAAAAATTCAGATTGTTTAGGGTACAGTGAGGAGTCTGAGCTAACCGGTAGGGAGATTTGGTTCCACACAGTAGGAAGAAGTCTGAAAGAAGTAGGTGGTACCAGATGATGGGAGATCTGTGGCATTCTGTACTACTGTTCATCAAGATTGGCTGCCCCTCCCTTTTTTAAAAAATATTTTGATTAATTTCAGAGAGGAAGGGAGAGGGACAGAGAGATAGAAACCTCAATGAGGAGAAAGAGGGTCATTTATTGATTGCTTCCTGCACGTCCCACACTGGGGATCAAGCCTGCAACCCAGGCATATGCTCCGACCGGGAATTGAACCGTGACCTCCTGGTTCATAGGTCAACGCTCAACCTCTGAGCCATGCTGGCTGGGCCCTCCCTTCCTTCTTGAAATCAGGCATGCTAAGGTGACTTGTTTTGGCCAGTGAAATGTAATGAAATACATCACTTTCTGGTGGAGACTGTAAGACCAGGGTAAGCTTTGCCGTCCTTTTGCCCAGTGCCCAGCACCTGCAAATTCTCCACAGTGGGTCCATTCTCAGTAGGGGAGTGACAGGGTCCCCACCTGAGAATGACAACACTTAATCTATTGTGTGAGGGGTTTGGAGTCTTTGACTAGAAAAATAATCCTTTGTTATTTAGCTACTGAAAATTACAGGGTATTTGTCATTGTATCTGACCTAGCCTCTCTTAATCTTTTCTTTTAAATATGTATTTTTTATTATTATTGATTTTAGAGAGAGGGAAAGATAGAAACATCAATGAAAGAGAAACATTGATTGGCAGCATCCGCATGCCCCCTTTGGGGATCAAGCCCACAACCTGGGTATCCTGGGAACATGCCCTGAACGGGAATGGAACTATAACCTCCTGGTTCATGGGACAACGATGCTTAACCAACTGAGCACACTGGCCAGGCAAGCCTCTCTTAATCTTGATTGAGGTGGAGTTGTGACCTGATTTGCTCAGTCATGAGCTCTCCACTGGCTTCAAGCAGAGACTGGATGAAACTAGTCTAAGATACAGAGGAGAGAATTTCTGTATTAGGAATGAGTTAAGACTTCAGTCATTTCCAAATCTAAGGATTCTATGCCTGGGGAGAGTTTTATTTATTGAACTCTCTTACTTCATGACCTATTTATTGTGGCAGCACTGAAATTATTTTAAGGAAGAGTAAAGTTGTAGATATTCCGAATCATAGTTCAGTGTTGAAAATGGGAATGATCCAACTAGATGCTGTGATACATCACCCAAGTACTTTTTTGGAGAAACTATAAAATTTAACTAGAGATGACACCAAGAATTCTCATCTCTACTTAGCAAATGTCCCCCAAGTCCACTCCCAATGAGAGGCAGTTTGTTGCACACAGAAACAGCATGGGCTTTGAAGACAGATGGACTTGATTCAATGTTTATACCTTAAGAAAGTGTTAGCTTTTCTCAAGCAGAGGCATCCCCTAGGACAGCGGTTCTCAACCTGTGGGTCGCAACCCCTTTGGGGGTCGAAAGACCCTCTCATAGGGGTTGCCCAAGACCACTGGAAAACACATATATAATTACATATTGTTTTTGTGATTAATCACTATGCTTTAATTATGTTCAATTTGTAACAATGAAATTGGGGGTCACCACAACATGAGGAACTGTATTAAAGGGTCGCAGCATTAGGAAGGTTGAGAACCACTGCCCTAGGAGCTTCATGTTTTCTGTACGCACCAGGTAAGAGTTCTCCAAGGCCCAGGTGTAAACCTGCATGAATCTCATGCCTTAAGGCCCAGCTTGTTGGGTTCAGTATTTGGATGAAATTTCCTCACTCTACTTCATTACCCTGGCTGCAGTCTAGTGGTTAAGCTGGAAGGACACATGTAGCCGTTACTGAAGCTAGTCAGAAGGAAACCTGAAATATGTAGAGCTTTCTACCCCTGTATCCATTTCTGGCTACCCCCTCCTACATCTCTTCCCCTTAACATGCAAACACATGTACACACACCACCACCAGTTTTTCATTCTGAAAATAATTTTATTATTTTACATTTATTCAGGGAAGTTCCTGGTTGGGGTGACCAAGATATGGTCACTACAGAACAGATTAGAACAGATCAGTCAGTTCACCAGTTTTTTCTATTCTTTGGGTGGTGAGAGCAAGTCAGGAAGACATTATGTGTACAATGAGAAAATAATCAACAGGTAGGTGTTGAGGGGCTGGGGAGGAGGCACAAATGAAATTTGATCCTGCTGTCATTCTCAGGCCTAGATTTAAATATTTGGTCTTCTCCATATTCTCCCTCCATTTTCCTTAGCTCTGTTACAACAGAGGGCAGATGAATATGAAGTTGAAAAAGTGGAATAACTGTTACCAACAGCAAAGTAGGAGTGGTCCCCAGAGCAGCCAGATCTCCCTGGTTGAGAGCCTGTGCCTCACCTAGGACTGGCTCCTAGTGTACTGCCGTAGGGCCCACATTCGAGGCATATCCAGGTAACACAAAATGAGAAGCATCTGAATCCCGCTGTCTATAATCAGTTCTTCCTGCCTTTCAGTGAAAGGCACGGGCCACTCAGCACCCTGGTACACATGTGATAGAGGGCATCAGCAATGGGATCCTATCCTTACAGTTCAGGACCACAAGTCTTACTCCAATGCTGTCTGAACAGCCAGGGAAGATTTCCTTCCCTGTGATCCAACAGCTAAAACCCATCAGCTCCCACCAGGAGACCTGACCTAGTCAGATATCCCTGGGATAATATTCCCCAGAACTTTGTTATGGGGGATCCGCCTTCCCCCTGAAGCAGGAGAAATGAATGATACTGGACTTCAGATTATTAGGTTTATTGGAGCCACCCCCCTGGTTGGAAAACATTCCTCCACATCTTTCACAAGAGATCAAGGCCTGACAGAATCTGAAAAAATGTTAAGCCCAGCAACCAAATGTGGGGCCTCCTCAGACTATGCAAAAATGTTCTGGCCATGGGCAGTAGAAAAAGGCAGATTTGATGGTTCTTGCAGCTCTGACCTGTGCTCCATCCACTTCAGTTTTTGCAGGCACTTTCTGTGGAGACTTGGAGAGAGGACCTGTAAGTGGGAAGATGACTATTCCACTGGAATTGATGGTTTTGATGTTAGAGGTGAGGGAATTCCAAATTCCAAGAGTAGTGTTCCAAAAGGTGAGAACTAAGTTTATAAATGGCCCGTGAAACATAAAATGAGCAGGACATGAACCATCAAAAAGTAGATGGCAGCCAGCAGAGGCACTCGGGTCCGGGAATGAAAGAGCGAACGTAGGACCCGCTTCCATCCAGCACCACTCCGTGACTGAAAGAAAAATTGGAAAGTCAGAGAGTTTTACCCTGTAGAGATAATGTCCCATTTCCTTCCCCAACCCCTGCAAAAAAAGAGATATTCTGAGAGAAAGTCTCCTGAAGGTCAACAAATAGGCAAATTCCACCAGATTCCTCCAACCTTCCCTATCGTTCCAGTCTTAGCCCCATCAGCTGTTCAGTGTCCGGAACTGCACATTCCTTCTCCTTGATGCCCTGCCTCAGCACAGCAGCCCTGCAGTACAGGACAGTACTCTCTCTTTATCCTTCTTCCCTTCTTACCCTTCGACAGCTGTTGCCCGGGAGGTCTATTAACACTGCCTGCTCCTGCGTGCCACAGGAGCCGATGATAGGAGTCCGGGCAGAGTCCCATTCACTGTGCTCCAGCCTGTGTTGGGAAAAAAAGAAGCATGGCATTGGTTCATACCAAGTGAGGTGATCAGAAGTCGTCTCAGTCATCTTGCCACGTGAGGTAGCACAAGGGACTGGCAGCAAAGGCTGCTCTCACACCCTGTCCCCATGCAAGGATGTCCAGGCAGACAGTAAAGGTGATTAAAAACTACCAGGAACTGACTGCCTACTGCCTATCAGATGCTGGACTGGGTGCTTTATATCCCAGGTTTAATCTTCAGGTTTTGAGGCTGGTGTTACTTCCTTCAAAGTAAGGCTTGAAGGGCTAAAATTACTTGCCCATGGTGGCACAGCCAGTGAGAGGTAGAGCAGAATTCAAAACACACACCTATCTCTAAACAACTGTTACAGAATTTACCAGGCAACCGAAAAATACGCAGGAGTACCAGAGGCACAGGAAAACCCCATTTATTTCTAGATGTTTCACAGGTATCGGTACAGGACTCGGGGGAGACTGTTTCTTTCCAAATCCTGAGCAAGCCAATATGGAAGCTTTCCCTTTATACCCTTTGGTTTCTTTATCCCCAAAATATGGGATGAGACTTCCAGATCTTTTGCGGGCTTTGCAAAAAGCCCCGTGTATTGGGGTGGGGGCTGTGAGGCCACATCTAAAGGCCTGGCCTGGCTCCAGTGCCGATAACTCCGTCTGGAGGTTGTGTATTGCTCATGGTTTATGGCCTCTCTAAAATGGGAGTACTACTTAGGTAAACAGGTCTTGCAGGACCAGATAATTAAAGAAGGAGCAGTGATTAGACTATAGGCTAACAAGAATGGGCATTAGATTACTGGCACAGATTCAGATTGCTAGCCCCCCAAAAATGTCTCATTTTCCCCATCGTAACATGCTCTTTTTTCCCCACTATATCACACTTGACTCAGAGAAACTCACTAATTTTTTCTCATTTATTAAAGGCCAATAAGCAAAAGTGGCCAAGAATTGAACTGAACTGGCAGCCTTTATTGCTTTCTGTTTTCTTTTTCTTTTTTTTCTGATTTGCTTATTTATTTAATACTGGAATTTCTCTATGTAATAAAGCTGCCTTTACACCCACTCAATGGTTTCTTCACAAAAACAAGAGTTGTCTCAAAGGGGCTGCAGGTGACAGCACATCTGATCAAACATTTGCCCATAGGGATACATGCTTTAATTGTGGTGGGGAGAATGGAATGCTTTACTCTTGATTTTCCTCCATATGAAGGGTTATCCAGTAGCCTACTACTCCTGGACTCACTTTGCAGGCCACACACTTTCCTCCTTGAGACAAGGAATACTTTAAAATCTGATTTTTTGAGTCTGCGAAGAAAAACTGGAAAGCACAGCCTTGCTCCATCCTGCCTTGTTCCTCTTGAGAGCCAGGCTGAGTGTCTGTTCTCCCATGTGATAAACTTTTCCGGGGCAGTTTTAATCTGTAATAGCATGGTCAATGGTACTATACAGTCAGTCTGTCTGTCTACTTCTAAAGGCAAGGCTGAGGAAGGATGAGATGTAGGTACTGGTGAGCCAAAGAGTACTTGCTGCTTTTATTATTTTTAAAAATATATTTTTTATTGATTTCAGAGAGGAAGAAAGAGTGAGAGAGAGAGATAGAAACATCAATGATGAGAGAAAATCATTGATTGGCTGCCTCCTGCAAGCCCCCCACTGGGGATCAAGCCCGCAACCCAGGTGTGTGCCCTTGATTGGAATAAAACCCGGGACCCTTCAGTCCACAGCCCGGCACTCTATCCACTGAGCCAAACCGGCTATGGCAGTACTGGCTGCTTTTAAATTGCAAGTCCATTGAGTTCCGCACGAATAGAAGTTTTAAGATTAATGAGAAGTTTTAATATTAATCTGACAGTACCAGGCCTAGGTAGAAGTACTTACTTGATTGGCTACTTCGATTTCCATTCTACATCAGGGCCAAAGAGGAAATTGTGGAGGGGCTAAGCTTGGGTTAGTGTGGCTTGTCCACAGACTTGAGAGTCGCCCTGAACAATGCACTTTTCAAGTTGGCTTGGGACCAGTTAATTACACATGAGGAAGAGATTTCCCCCAAAGGGCTGAGTTTCACAGATCTAAGCAAGTCCATAACAAGTGGCAGAGAAACAGCCATGGGTACACAGGCCTGAAAATGCCCTGCAGACAGTATGGCTGTGTGGTATCCCTCAAGAGCCCACCCTCAAGGTTGCACACCAAGGCCCAAATGAGTGATGAAAATTAAGAAGCTGTGAATATGCTGGATGGGAAAGAAAGGTATCTCAAATAAGACCTGCTCACTGGGGCTGCAGCCTCTGCCACCTAAACTTTGCAAGCCGTTAATATCACAAATGCCACTCTCTGAGGGAAGAGGCAATATATGTAGGTGGCTCCCCGACACCCTGTTTATAATAAAGTGCCTGCTTTTAATGTTTCTTTCCATGGAAAGGGACACTCAAAATAATCTCAGCCACTCTACTCTCTCATGCATAGTGATTCTCTAGACTGGTGAGTTGGGAATAAGGAACTGGGGACACACAGCTGTCCTTCCAATCACTTGGCACAAACTTCCCTTAAGAAGCACGACGTGCTGTAATGTTCTACTTTCACAAGCGTGGGTTCTTCTTCTGCAAGGAAAGTCTACCCCGGCCTGTCACTGCCTTGGACTAGGAGAAATTCAGGTTTAGGAAGTGCATCTGCTAACAAACAAAAGCTAATTCTTCTATTTCGGCTTTATAAAGTGGTCTCTTAATCTCCCATGTGTTTTAATCTTTGTAAAAAAAAAAAAATCGATTCAGATCTCAGATAGGGAATGGGGTTGCCATTTCACTGGCTCTCTAAAGAATCCTACACCTACCTCATATACTATATGAAATATAGTTAGTTAGGATATAAAAGATACCTTATTTCACCCCACATGAAAAAAGTTGTCAAGACAGAACCTGGCTGGAGAATCGAGCGACAGAACCTGGTGAGAGAATCTGGCTAGAACCTGGAGAGAGAACCTAGCTATGCTGATCAACTGAACGCTGCCTCCGTGTCCTTCATTCTTCGCCGACTCCATCCACACCTTTGGGAACCCCTGTACCCGCTGGGGCTGAACCCCAACAACGAACCGGGCTTAATCTCATGATTTTTAAATATCTTGCTATACAGAAACAACCAGTTATGCCCTGTGATAAAAATCCAGAGCAATCCAATAGGAATCATAGTAAAGATGAAAGAAGGAAAAGTAAAGAATTGAGAGAAGGAGAAAAGGAAGAAGAAATGGAAAAGGATGGAAAAAATAAACTGGAAGAGGAACAGGAGGAAGAGAAAAAAGAAGAAAAAATGGAATGTGAGGAAGAATATCCGGAGAAAAGATTAGTCAGCAAGCCCCTCATGGACACTCTCTGGGCAACGTTTAAGTTAAATAAATGCCCCACAAAAGGACATAGTCTATCACTTGCATTTGAATTTAACATGACAGAAAAACAGGTAAATCAATGGTTTTTAAAAAAGAGAATTCAAACAAGAAATGTATAAGTGAAAATACAAGAGAAAGCTCAAGAGAAAGAAACGTGATTGAAAGAAATTAAGAAGAGAACATCTGTATTTTTAATAGCACTGGGCAGTAATATAGAATTTTTATGTATGTTTATATACATATACTCATTTATTGACTCACTTGATTATCACTCTAAACCACAAAGGAAGAAACTGAATTGCTGGGAAATAATGTGATTTCATCAAGTACCAGTGCCTACATTTCTAAGCTTGACTTTGTACTTTGTTCCCTCAGGCACTTTCATTTAGGTTATGTCAATTTGTGTTTCATATGCAATGTTTATGCACTCCCAATTTTCTCTGTTAAAATTCTAATGTGGCCCTGAAAAAAAAAAGTTAATACAGCTATCATAAATGGTAGATGA
The DNA here is from genome assembly GCF_963259705.1 of Myotis daubentonii. Lineage (NCBI taxonomy): Eukaryota > Metazoa > Chordata > Mammalia > Chiroptera > Vespertilionidae > Myotis > Myotis daubentonii. The sequence continues at coordinate 59,886,900 of NC_081842.1, read as the reverse complement.
TATTATTATTATTCTCTAAGAACAACTGCTTTGGAAAGTGCAGGCCTCCTAGATTCCAGAAGTACAGTCTTCTCGCATGACTACAATGACCCTAAAGTCCCTGAGCACCCGTCTTGAGATGAGGATTACATCCTAATTATTCCTAAGTCTAGCCGCTGGAATGTACATGAGTGTGATCAGAAAGGACCAGAGGTGGAAACAGGTATCTCCCTCAGCCCTTTACCGTCTGATCTGCTCCTCGGCCATGGAGAGGGCAGTCTCAGCAGCCACTTTTTGGTCTCGCTCTTCTTCCAGCAGCTTCCTCAGTTCGTTCACCTCCTGTTTAGTGTTGCTCAGCTGCTTTTGGGCTTCCGGAAAACTTCAGGACCAAAGGAAAACAAACCGCATCACGAATTGCAGAACCCAGTTGCTGATGCAAGGGATTCCAAGTTTTCATGCGGTTACAAAGCAGAAAAACTTACAGATGCAAATAAGACGTTAAAAGCATAGATGTAGAGCGACTAAGGTGCAGAAAATATCTTAAGAGATTTTAGGGATTAACTGAATAGCTTTCATTTAAATAACCACAGAATTAGTGGGGTGGGGGTTGGGGGGGTGTATGTAATGGTGCTTCTGTTTTTGCTTTACAAACTTTTCATACTTAATTTGTTAGTTAGAACTATTACTATTTAATCCTCACATCAATTCTGCGAGGCCAATAAGATAAGATGATATGTCAGATCCATACAATGGACTCCAGTTCAATCTAGAGTCTAGAAGATCCTACACAGCTGTCCAATTTCTGCGTATATAATGCATGCTGCAGGGGTGCGAGCTCCTCCCTACCTTAGCTGTGGCTGCCTCAGTTCCTCAGGATCACTCTTCCTGTGAGCCCCATTCTTTTCCTGGGGAGCTCCTGGAGCAACATCCAAACTCGACGGCCCCTAGAAGCAGAATAAGCTTAGCCATTCAGTGATGAAAGTGCTTAAACTGTAGTTGGGCAAAAGGAGAACTCACTTAACATCAAAGAGAATAAGAAATGTTGGAGAGGAATACGTGTTTGCAATTCTCTTCAAGTAGAGATTTAGAAGTGAGAACCTTCAGCTCTAATACATTAATCTCCTACATAAAACTCTCATTAATTTTATTCCAGATTCCCATTCTTGAATCTCTCCTCTTAAACCTTTAAAGGCTTAACACTGAATCTGCTTTCTTCCAGTGGAGGCTCACGAATTTTCCAGAAGCTACTCTGATCTTCCCTTGCTCAACAATCCCTCCCAAAACTGTTCTCCTCCTGCCATAATGATTTTCAATCTCTGCCAACTTCAACAATGAACTGCTGTTCACTGCCCCCAACAGCTCTGCCTATTTTTTAATATATATATATTTGTATTGATTTCAGAGAGGAAGGGAAAGGAAGAGATAGATAGAAACATCAATGATGAGAGAGAATCATTGATCGGCTGCCTCCTGAACACCCCATACTGGGGATCAAACCTGTTACCCGGGCATGTGCCCTGACAGGGAATCGAACCGTGACCTTCTGGTTCATAGCTCACACTAAACCCCTGAGCCACTCCGGCTGGGCAGCTCTGCCTATTTTGTTCCTCAGGTCCAAATCTCCCTACAGCTTTCTTATTTCTTGAAGCAAAATAAAAACTTTCCTAGTTTCAGAATTCTAAAAGCCTCAATCATCACTGTTTTCCACGCGTTTTGATTTATCTCCCACCACCTCACTCATCCTTTTTATTTTAATCCCCTCAATTTTTCCTACAACTTATTCCCATTTAGTAATTCCCTTCTTCTCTCTCACTTTCTCCCATCACAGCTAATTAACCTTCAGCCTGCACACAGCAGCCTCGTTAATGCTGCCCACTTACTTTCTCATTGAAACTCAGTTTCATAACAGTTTTCCCAGCCTCTCCACTTCTCCTTACTCACCGCCTGCAGCTCCTGGACCTGCTTCTCCAAGACCGTGCAGTGATTGAAAAGGTCACTGTAGTGCTGCTGGTTCTCGCGAAGACTCTGACTGGTATTGCACAGCTGAATTGAAAGGGTATTCTTCTCTTCGAGTAGTTGAGAAAACTGAAACAGAGGACAGGGCTGTTTCACTATAAACAGTCCTCAGGCTAGCTGTCCTGAGTTTAAAGGATTTAATTTTTGTTTTTAAATGCAAGGCCTTTATTTCAATAATGTGTTCCTTCAAAGTGAGAAAACTCATAATTTTTGACAAGCAAAGGAGAACAAGTTGGGGGAAGTAGCAAGAAACTTTATTTGTGGTGCCCAGTACATTATCTGAAGAACCAGGAAGCAGAAGCCACAAGCAACCTAATAGGAGAGGCTCTCCCAGGTATGTAAGAAAAGGGCAGTAGCTTGGGTCCAAGGTGAAGTTACTAACAAATGACTATAACCCCTAGAGTTCTAGATGGCTGGAGATACAGCTGTCATCAAAAAATTCATACAATAATATTTCTGGGTAGATTTTTCAATGCTGTAAAAAGTTAAAAGTGAACACAGAATAAAAAATTACAATATGTGGTAGGAGGGGGAAATAGATCTTAATATGTTGATATATATGTAAGAAACTATACTGGGAGTACAGACTCTCACCGGTATAAAAATTTCAGTCATTCAAAGCAGGACTCTTCTCTGCTACATGAGTGACAGGTAGTCTTTCCTTGAACACATCCAGTGTCGGGGCACTCACTACCTGACAAAGCAGCCCAATCCCTTTCCCACCATGTCAAAGACAGAAAATTATTTTTAATATTGAGCAAAAAATTTACTCTTTGGAGCTTCTACATATTGATTTGAATTTGGTCTCCCGGAACTCTAATTCTAAGTCCTCACTTGTAGGTGTCAAGTTTTAAGTTTAGTAATAATTAACACCCAGATACATTAATAACCACAGAGATGTCTTTCCGAAGTACCCACTGTAGGACTGTCTACCACGTGAAAGGAGACTGGTGTGCCTAGCTGTGTGTTCAATCTCTTCCTGAGTATTCCTTGTTGTCAGTATTCTGGGTTAATGTTTAAGTAAAATAGTTGGATCAATGTTCAGAGAAAAGAATATAATACTTTTCTAGAGATAACATGATGACTGGCAAGGACATTTGATGCATATGAAAAATTAGAACAACAAATCCACATGGTATAACAAAAACATCTACATAGCCAGAATGAAAAACATAATAACCTACCTCTAAGAGCAATGTTCAGTTTACAAAGCATTTTCAAGAGTATTCTCTTATTTGAGAGACATTTATAAATGACAAACAAAGAGATGAGCAGTGACTTGCCTAACGTCATGTGGCTGGTAGGTGGCAGACCAGGACTCAAGAATGTTCTTGATTCCAAGTCTAGAGCTCTATCTGCTACCTGATGGTGCCCCAACTGAGAGTTCAACAAGGAAGTTAAACAAGTTATGGGCTTTTCTTAGGAGAAAAGACAGTTAGTAAAGGAAAGGACAAACTAATTTGAAGACAGAAATAGCTTGGTATAATGACAACTACTGGGTTCTGAGGCAAGGAGTTAACTTTCTCCTAACATAGGAGACAAGCCATACCAAAAAACAAAACAGCCCAAAACAGAAACAAACAATATCCCTCAGTGTTGAAAAAAATCCTAACACTCTTTTCTTTGACATATCTAGAAGAGTACAAACCCCATAACTGAAGAAGTCTAATTATTTACAATAAGCTACCCTCATATCAACCACCTTTACAATGTTTATATTATTTTGTCTGTAATAAACTATAGAGGTCCACAGGGGCTGACAAACTACAATCCAGGGCCTACTACCTTTTGTGAATTAGGTTAAGTGGGACATAACCACCCTCCTTGTCTATGCATCGTCTATGACTGCTTTTGTGCTACAATTGCAAAGCTGAGTAGTTTTAACAGAGCATTTACTATCTGGGCTTGCAAGGAAAAGTTTGTGACTTCTGCTCTAGCTCATAAGCTATTTTATTTCATCATGTCTATACTTGTAAAAATGGAGGACAGCATCTAGACTACAGTATACAGTAATCATTCCTCTCATGTTTTCAAGTTTGCATTACATAGAAACATATAACCATGCTTGTTCAAATACATGTGAAGTCTGAGCATCCACATAAGAAAAGCGCAATGCCTTGGAGTGGAGCCATTCTATGCTGACAGCCCATCTACTACAATCCCAATCTAGGGCCCAAGAAGCAATTCTTCCAGTTTTCTAGGACCAGTTATAGTGAGGCTCTAAGCTCACTGCAGTGTAAGCTCCATAAATGGCTATATGTATCCTCAATACCTAGCATATGGCTAGGCTCATAAAAGGCAAATAATAGCTATTTGCTTGATGAATAAATGAATGAATGATGCTACATATGGAGATACCTTTCTTACAGCTGATTTCTAAAGGAAGAACTCTTTGTCACCCAGAATTATGGCGACCTAAAGCAATGTTTCTCATACTTTGTTAAGTGATATGTGAAGTATACCTCAATAAAGTTGTTAAAGAAAACGTAACTTGGATTATGAGCCAGAAACCAGTCCATAAATAACTGAAACTAAAGTTTCTGAAAACAAGATACACTTTTAATTACATAATACATACACATTTTCAATCTATTTTTAAATAAAAAATACTATTTTCACTGTTTATAATTGCTCCAAAATGGAGAAACCCAAATTTCTTCAACAGTAGAATAATTATGGTATATGTCCACAATGTAATACATGAGAACTGAAAAATCATATTATATACAATATGGATGAATCTCACAAAATAAATGAAGCAACATGAAAGAGAAAACATGATTCCACTTACATGTAGCTCTAGGGGGTGGGGGGTGGCAGTGAATTGGACACGAGGACTTCCGGGATTTGGTATGTTCTAACTCTTGAGTGGGGTGCTGATTACACAGGTGTCTTCATTTTATGGAAATAGGCCATGCCATTTATGATTTGAGTGCTTTTTTGTACGTTTTACTTCAATAAAACATTTACATTAAAATCTTTGCTATCTACTAAAATGACTTCATAATCTACTAATAGCACTGAATTGCAGTTTAAAATATTGTCCTAGAAAGATAAATGCTCAGAGAGAGAGTCACAGTCTAATGTTCAGGAGAGCAAATATAACAGGGTTGAGGCGGGATCTAGTTTATGGGGGGGAAAAAGTGTTACAGAACTTGGAAGGGCAGAACTTTCTGGAAATAACTGACTAGCTGGTAGGGGAACTGGGTAGGAGCTTCTCTGGAGCCCCTCTAAAAACTCCAACATAATTCCCCCAACAAAGGGTCTGCAATTTTACCAATTTATTTGGATCGACAAAATTTTGTTTTGTTTTGTTAATCCTCACCTGGGGATATTTTCCCATTGATTTTTAGAGAGAGTGGAAAGGAGAGAAGAAACACAGAGAGAAACAGCAATGTGAGAAAGACACACAGATTGGTTGCCTCCCCAAAGGTCCTGGGCCAGGATAGAGCCTGCAATGGAGGTACGTGCCCTTCACTGGAATTGAACCTGGGACCCTTCAGTCCATGGGCAGTGTTCTATTCACTGAGTCAAACCAGCTAGGGCTCAACAAAAGTATTTTTAAAATATGTATTTCTATGCCCTAACCTGTTTGGCTCAGTGGATAGAGCGTTGGCCTGCGGACTCAAGGGTCCCAGGTTCAATTCTGGTCAAGGGCATGTACCTTGGTTGCAGGCATATACCCAGTAGGGAGTGTGCGGGAGGCAGCTGATCGATGTTTCTTTCTCATTGATGTTTCTAATTCTCTATCCCTCTCCCTTCCTCTCTGTAAGAAATCAATAAAATATATTAAATAAATAAATAAATAAATAATATAAAATAAAGAAAAATTTTTAAAAATGTATATTTCTATGCCAAAGTAAATAGTGTTATCAGTCTCTTCATGTCAATTAGTTGAATTTAACAATATTTTAAAAGTACCTTCTACATAAGGCAGGCACCTTGCTTTTCTATGTACATCATATTTATCTCAGACCAAACTCCTCCTAACACCTTAGGCAAGTTACTCTGAGAAAGGTAAAACTTCTGTACCCTAGGGTATGCTATAGCTGGAGCCTAGATTTAATCATCATCTACTTACCTTATTGCTTCTAGTCATGGAAATAAGAAACTGAATTCCAGTCTAGCAGGAAAGACTTACCCTGCTGTTCAGTTGCTGAATTCTTAATTCCTTTTGGTGAATTTCCTTTAAGCTGTCATTGAGCTGAGTCCTAAGAAGTTCTGTCTCATAAACTAGGTTTTGTGGCCCTTCCAGGGAAGCTGATGTCTCTGGGGATGCCTGCCAGAATACAAACAGCGATGAAGCTTGTTTACACTTAATTCCTTCCCTCCAGAAACCCTGTCCACCCCATAGAAGTCATGAAATGGCTTGCCGAATACTGTCAGGTATGCACTTAGCTTGCATGAAGCTGATGCTTCCTGGGTAATGGTTACTTCTGAGTAGCAATCTGCATTGGAATTACTCACCTGCCTTTGGTACTGTACTTTGAGGGTCTCAGTCTGGGAGGCAGATCTCAATTCCCTCATAAGATTTTGCAGATGACTGATCTGCTGATCTTTATCTGAAATAGCCATAAGGTACTGTTCTTTCATTCTCCTCTCATGAGTTTCCCAGGAATTCTTTTCCATCCTAAGAAAACATGAAATAATCACAGCAAAAATATACTTGTGAGAGAAAGATGAATAATTCCGTATGTACCCTGAACTGTCACCATCACCCAGTGGTAAAGAGGTGCCTCTTTCTGACTGACCCCACCCCTACTGCAGTGTCAGTGGAGAAAACAAGTTGAGACCTGGACATCCATCTCTCCCATGACAAGGTAATGAAGTGCTCCTCCCTGTCCCTGCAGAGGCAGTATCAGAAGAGGCCAAGAGCAAAGTCTGGACTTCGGGCACTACCCAATGGTAACAATGTGCCACTCCCCCAATCCGCTTTCTGCAGTGCCAGGGAGACCGAGTGAGGAGCCTGGACTTGCAACACTGCCCAGTAACAAAAGTGACCTTCTCCACACCCCATAGTGATATCAACGGAGGCCGTGTGTGGAGCCCGGATTCCTATTCTCACCTAACAGTAACGAGGCAACCCTCCCAACTAATTGTGCTGTCAGTGGGGTACAAGTGGGGAGACGAGACTTCTACCTCTTCCTGGCAATATCAGGGCACCCTTTCTCTCTAGAGCTATCAATAGAGGCTGAGTGGGGAGCCCATTGGCCTTCACCCTCCATCTGGCAGTAAAGTGGCAATGTTCCCCTTCCCCAGCTGGTGTGGTATCAGTGGAAGTCCACTGAAGCAGATTTAAATAAGACTCCAAGTCATAATTTCCAAAACTGAACGCATCATAATAAGAAACAAGGATGTCACATTCTAAGAACCAGGGAAATCCCAACTTGATTGACAAAAAAGAAAACCATCAGATTACAACAGTGAGATGACAGTGTTGGAATTATGTGACAAGGATTGTAAAGCAGTCATTATAGAAATATTTCAACAAGCAATTACTAATACACTGGAAACAAATAAAAATAAAGGAAGCATCAGCAAAGAAATAGAACATATAAAGAAGATATGAACAATAGAAATTGCTGAATCTTGAATAAAGAGAAAAATAATCAATGAATTATATTAATCCAAATTTAAAAGATCTTGTTGAGAAGGATGAAAGGAAAGCTGCAGACTGGGAACAATATTTGCAAACCACATGTCTGACAAAGAAATTGTATCTAGAATATATAAATAACTCTCAAAACTCCAGAGTAAAAAATTAACAACTTAAATAGAAATATAGGCAAAAAACATGAATATGCATTTCACCAAAATGGACAAATGACTGTCAAATAAGCACATAATAAGATGTTCAACATTATTAACTATTATGCAAATTAAAATAACATTACATATGTTAATATCAAATGCTGACAAGAATGCAGCATTTAATATTGAAGCTGGATCACTCATGTATTGCTGGTAGGAATATAAAATGGTACAGTCATTCTGGAATATAGTTTGCAGCTGGTGGGAATGCAGACTGGTGCAGCCACTATAGAAGACAGTATGGAGTTTCCTTAAAAAACTGAAAATGGAACTCCCATTTGAGCCTGTGATCCCACTTCTAGGAATATATCCCAAGAAACCGGAAACACCAATCAGAAAGGATATATGCACCCCTATGTTCATAGCAGCACAATTCACCATAGCTAAGATCTGGAAACAGCCTAAGTGCCCATCAGTAGATGAATGGATTAGAAAACTGTGGTACATCTACACGATGGAATACTATGCTGCTGTAAAAAGGAAGGAACTCTTACCATTTGCAACGTCATGGATGGAACTGGAGAGCATTATGCTAAGTGAAATAAGCCAGTCAATAAAGGAAAAATACCACATGATCGAGTTCACTCATTCATGGACAATAGAGACCATTATAAACTTTTGAACAATAATAGATACAGAGGCAGAGCTGCCTCAAACAGATTGTCAAACTGCAGCGGGAAGGCCGGGGAGGGTTGGGGGGCAGGAGGTAGGGGGGTAAGAGATCAACTAAAGGACTTGTATGCATGCATATAAGCATAACCAATGGACATAAGACACTGGGGGATAGGGGAGGCTAGGGGACTGTCTAGGGCGGGGGGATAAAATGGACACATATGTAATACCCTTTGTAATATTTTAAGCAATAAAAAAATAAAAACTAAAAAAAAATAAAAATTTAAAAAAAATAATAAAAATAAAACACTAAAAATTACACTTACCATACAACCTAGCATTTGCACTCCTGGGAAATTATCTCAGAGAAATGAAAACTTATTGTCCACATAAAAATCTATATACAAATGTTCATAGCAGCTTTGTTTACAATAGCTAAAAGTTAGAAACAACACTCATATCCTTCAATGGGTAAATGGCCAAAAGCAATACATGGAATACAATTTGTTGGTAAAAGAATAAACTATTGATACACTCAACAAAGTTGATGGAGCTCAAGGGCATTATGATGCATGAAAAAAGCTAATTTCAAAAGGTTACATACTGTATAATTCCACTTACAAAACATTCTCAGAATGACAAAATTATAGAGATGGAGGACAGATTACTGGTGGCCAGAGATTAGGAATGAGAGGGGAGGAAGCAGAGTGAGGGAAGAGTATAACTATAAACTAGTGGCATACGGGACATATTTGTGTTGATGGGACAGTTGTATATGTGAGTTGTGGTGGTAGTTATGTGAATCTACACATATGGTAAAACTGCACAGAACTATACACATATAAATACTCGGATGAATGTAAAATTGGTGAAATATGAATAAGGTCTTTGAATCATATCAATGCCAATTTCCTGATGTTGATATTGCATTAGAGTTAAGATGTGACCATTAGAGGAAACTGGGTGGAGGGTACATGAGAACTCTATGCTATTTTTGCAACTTCCTATATATAGCTATGATTATTTCATAATAAAAAGTTTTAAAAAAATAAGAAAACTAAAAGGGTATAAAAGCAGAGATTATCATACCTGAGCTGATGCAGCTCATGCTGCCAGGAGAGGTTCTCCTGCCTGAGCTCTTCTTGCATAATCTGAAATGTTTTTGTCTTATCTTGATACTCCTGAAGTTGAGCCTTCACTGGACGTAACTCAGTGACCTCCTGGTTAATCTGTAAGTATTGCTGCTGCAGATTCTTCAGTTCCTTCAGCTTTAACCAAAAGGAAAGTAAAGGGTGATTCATCACATCTCATTCACCCAGCTATAAGTCATCAGCAGGTCCCTACTAAGTCAGTCAGACACCACACAGACTATCAGCACCTAACAGTTCATTGACATATCACTGCAGCATGAATCCCTAAAATGGTGAAATACATGCGGCCAGGCTTGTGGGAATCACCCCATGAAGCTGCCATCAAGGCTACAGGGCCTGACCATTCCTGCAACTTCTATCCCTCACCCCCTACCCCCCCCCCTCCGGCTCCCAAGGTCCTAAATTGACTCGATCTACAACTCTGATGGGGGATAGACATAGGGACCGATAGCTTCTTTGTGAGTGGTAACTCCCTAGAATAAAAAGTATAAACACAGACTGCTTTTTTATTTATCCATGTGCCTGGGTTATGGATGTCAACCTTTACTCTAGCTCATCTGATGACTATGATATGGAGAAGGCAGTGATGCCCATGCCCAGTGGTTAAGGGCACTTGGGCTTTGGAATCAGTTATCCTGTCCACACGGGTTGTGATCCTATACATGTTCCTCACACCCTCTAAGCCTTAATTTCCATCACCTATAAAATGAAGATAATTACAGGACCTCTCATAAGATTATGAGAAACAAAAAAATTAATGTGTTACACAGTTAGTGGTGATGATGATGATGATGATATAGTAATGATGGAGTTGACTCTAATGAACAGAACTGCCTTTCTACATTCCAGATATATCTTTAAACTCTTTATCCCCAATACTCATTAAAAGCTTGATAGTAAGAAAAAATGTCAGGACATCTGGGCAAAGAGGGAGCCTTGAACACACATCTGTTTCACCCACTTCGGAAAGTCACTAATGCTACAATAAAGGCATTATTTTTTAAAGCATAAAACACAAGAACAGAAAGAACAAGAGAGTGGTCAGCAGCAACAGAATTAATTTTGGAAGCTGAAAAGCAGATGCATAAGTGGTAAATGACTTAACAGATCTGGAAACGCCATATCTTAAGCTAGCAGTAGGGAAAGCCAAGAGCCAATAGAACTTACTCTGCAGAATCTTCAAAAGGCTCAGGAATTAACAGCACCAGGTATCTCTGGAAAAGATGGCGATGGGAATAAGGAGGAGGTGGCTGAAATAAGGAGGATTAGATGAAAGCTGCTTAAGAAACAATTGTATCCCTAAGTACCCTCCTCAGCTCCACACTTTTGTTACCCTGATAGATAACTAGAGTCTTACTCTCTGGAGAAGGTAAAAGAAGTGTCTCTGGACTATGAAACATCAGACACAGCTGAAGGTAAGGACACTGGTCTAAAGCAAGGTTGATCAAGTGAATATATTCTTTTTTTAAAAAAAATTAAAATTGATTTTTTAGAGAGAGAGGAAGTAAGAGGGAGAGAGAGAAAATCATCAATGCAGGAGTGGAACATGGATCAGCTGCCTCCTGGACACCCCCTACCAGGGATTGAGCCCAAAACCCGGGTATGAGCCTGGACCAGGAATCAAAATGAGGACCTCTCCTTAAATGGGTCATGCTCAATAAACTGAGCCACACCGGCCAGGGTGAATGTATTCTTTCTGAATGCATGAAGCCTTTCCCCTACTCAGCTTGGAGAGTGCTGGCATACAGGCCTTTACCTTCCATGCAGAAAATGATAAGCTCTTCTCCAGAAAATATGACTGTCCCAAGAGGAACTAAAGACACCAACATAGGGACTACCCACAAAAAGATCAGCATGACTGCCCTGCAATGAAACTTGGAGTTGGTAAGCCCCTCTCATAAGCTTTTGAGACCCTTCCCTTAAACATAAAGAGTAAAACAAGGATTAACACTCACCTGAAGAATGGCTATTATTAAGATAAAGATGAAAAGAAACTATAAGAGTATTTGAAGGAGATTATCAGGGGGAAATGTAATATACTCAAAGATTTAAGAGAGAACATAGGAACTTAGAAACATTAGAGCAGAAATAAAAAATGGGGATTAAAAATGGCAGCAGAGTAGAAGGATGCTGCACAGACATGCTCCCAGGAACAAGCTGGAATTACAACTGAAATACGGAAAGGCTCCCTGAATAATCAACGGAAATCTCACAGGAGAGAACCCTGATACCCAAGGACCAAAAGTGGAGACTGCACAGAGACTAGTAGGAGGGGTGGAGGCACAAAAGGACTGGCCAAGGCGCCCACAGACAGGAACTGAAGTCCCAAAGAGATATCTCAGCTATGGGGGGTGAGGGGGAAGGGTGCCACTGGGAACTCTGGGATCTAATCCCCAAGCTGGGCTCCCCAGCAGAGAGCACCAAATCTGAGGAGGATACCCACACAACATCTAGCTATGAAAAGCAGTGGGGTACTGTCTGCCAGGGAGTGGCTGATGAAAGTTCGGGCACCCTCTTGAAGGACCAAGGCACAAAAATTCCCTGAGGATCCACCTACCTTGTGCTCTGGCAGAGGGAGGGTGAAGTGGACTGGAGATGTGAGAGCAAAACCCAGGACTGGGGACTCAGGGGCTAGAGCTCAGAAGGCAGACACCCCAAGTTTCCTGTGCTGAATCATTCCCTCATGTAGCAGAGGACATCTTTCCCACAAAGACATTTGCCTTACCTGGGGGGAAGACAGTCAGACACACACCATTGGAAAACACCTTGTCCTAAGGCCACTTAAGAGATTAAAAAATAACAATTAACCTCCAGGCAGAAGCAACTGCCACACCCAGTTGAAAAAACTCTCGCCACACCTGAGGATGATTGCTTGGGGGCAATTCAAGTAGGAATCCTATTACTCTGTAGACAGAGGCAATCTCTGGAGGCTTTGAGTCTTTGCCTGATCCAATTAGTCAGAAACAGCCTTCAACACTGTCCTGCACTAGAGATTGAAAGGTGCAGAGCAGCGGTTCTCAATCTGCAGATCGTGACCCCTTTGGTGGTCGAACAACCCTTTCACAGGGGTCGCCTAAAACCACCGGAAAACACATATATAATTACATATTGTTTCTGTGATTAATCACTATGCTTTAATTATGTTCAATGTGTAACAATGAAATTGGGGGTCACCACAACATGAGGAACTGTATTAAAGGGTCGCGGCACTAGGAAGGTTGAGAACCACTGGTGTAGAGTATCTACCTAAAACATAGTCATAAACTCAAACAGACAACCAAAATGAGGAGACAAAGAAACAACACCCAAATGAAAGAACTACAGAATTCTCCAGAAGAAGAGGTAAATGCAGCAGAGAAAATGAAATTTATCTGAAACAGAGTTCAGAGTAATGATGGTAAAAATGCTCAACAGTATGAAAAAAGATATAGTAACTATGAAAAAAAAACAGTCTGAGATAAAGAATGACATAACACAAAGAACACATTGGAAGGAATACACAGCAGATTAGGGAAAGCTGAGGATTGAATCAGTGAATTAGAAGACAGAGTTGAAAATATAACTCAATCAGAGAACCAAAAAGAAAAAGCAATTAAAAAACAGAAGGACAGCTGAAGGGAGCTGTGGGACAACGTGAAACATAACAATATTAGAATAGCAGGTGTGCCAGAAGAGGCAGAAAGGGAGAAAGGAATAGAGAAAGGTGTTTGAAGAAATAATGGCAGAAAACTTCTCTAACTTGGTAAAGAAAAATGTCGCACAAGTTCAGGAGGCACAGAGAGCCCCAAACAAGAAGAATCCAAACAGACCCATGCCCAGACACATCATAATTAAAATGCCAAAAATTAAAGACAAAGAGAGAATCTTAAAGGCAGTAAGAGAAAAGAAAACTGTTACCTACAAAGGAGTTCCAATAAGGCTGACACATGATTTCTCATCAGAAACTCTATAGGCCAGAAGGGAATGGCATGAAGTACTCAAGGTAATGGAAAGCAAGAATCTGAAACCAAGATTACTATATTCAGCAAGGCTATCATTCAAAATAGACGGTCAAACAAAGAGCTTCCCAGACAAAAAGCCTAAAGGAGTTCATCACCACCAAGCCAGCATTACAAGAAATGCTGAAGGGATAGCTGTAAGGGATTGCTGAAAAGAAGAAACAGAGAGAGAAACCTAGCCATACAGAATTAAAATGGCTATAAATAAGTTCCTCTCAATAATAATCCTAAATGTAAATGGATTAAATGCTCCAATCAAAAGGCAAAGGGTAACTGAATGGATACAAAAACATGACCCAACTATATGCTGTCTACAAGAGACCCAGCTCAAAACAAAAGAAACACATATGATGAAAGTGAAGGGATAGGAAAAAATTTTGCATGCAAATGGAAAAGGGAAAAAAAAGCTGGAATAGCAATACTCATATCCGACAAAATAGACTTTTAAATGAAGGCCATCATAAGAGACACAAAGGTCACTACATAATCCTAAACGGATCGATCCAACAAGAGGATATAACCCTGGTAAACATATATGCACCCAATATAGGTGCACCTAAATATATTCAAAAATTTCTAGAGAACTTTAATGGAGAGATTGACAACAATACAGTCATAGTAGGGGACATTTTCAATACATATCTTTTCTTAGGGAGCTACAGGATGATTGATTCCATCAAAATAATGGCACAAAATCAAGACAAGAGAGACATGTAATGCAAGAAACAGAAGATCTAATAGAGGAGAAAGGTGAAAGGAGATATTCTAGGATGAAAACTGTGTCCTAGGAGTACAAGGCAACTGGTTCATATAAGAGCAAGTCAGAGACTCTTGGAGAATTTTCTCATCAAGATGAAATTGATAGGAATAAACATCTTGAGAGAAAATGTAAATAAATAGCAGTAACTCTTGGCTTAAATTACACTGATAAGTACAAAGAAAACTAAGTAAGTTAACAAAAACACAGTTATTAACTCTAGGAAAAACATGTCTCAGCTCTAATACCATTTATAATCATAAAAAAATAAACTGTGAATGTTGATTTAACCAAACTTAAAATTAAATTACATCAGGAGAATGGAGAAGGAATTGTATATTGAAAGTGTGTATATTTAAAGTGGAAGTAGAGGTAGTAAAGAGAACTGAAAAGTTGATACCTAATCTAAGGATAAAAAGCCAAGATACATTATAAGCATATTTAGATACTGAGGAAACACAAAATAATTAGCTAACAACAAATTGCCTTGGGAGAAAGAGAAACAGGTTGGGAGTGCTACTGCTGGTTTTTCTGATCAAACTGTAGAATTCAGTGACTTATTAAATATGTGTATATAACTTTTTTAACCCAAAAGTTAAAATAAAAATGTTTTTGTTTTATTTTAAAGGGAAAATATATTCTTTATGCAATCCACTCACTCCTGTGATCCAGACACTCTAAATGTTATCCTTGGAATAGACCAGATCATCAGAAAATGTAAAACATTTTTCACAATAAAACATGTATTTACTGTAGAGAAGTAAAGGATACTTCAAAACTTCATAGTGTTCTTTCTCTGGAAACAGACATTTTTTACAGGCCTCAATACTTAAAGAATAACTATTCTTATTCTTATCTTGAACAAGTAGTATTTCTTTCTTCCCCTTTCCTAAAATATGAGCATTCCATTCATGCACATGGTTTTTAATATCCTATTTCTGATGACTGCCAGAAAGGTCAGAGCAACTAGTGGCCCATAGTTCTAAGAAAGAGTATGGGACAGTGTGACATCTCCTTGGAGCATTAAACTTATTCCTGGTTTATTCTTTTTCCTTCTACCCTCATTTTCTCTTCCTTCCCAGATACTGTATTATATTATCTTGAAACACTGTTCATATCTTTATATGCTACCTCAAGTCATTTTTAGAATGAAGTGGGTATAGATAAACAAATATATAGGTACCTCTAGAGATATGCTCTCTACTATTTAGGTAGTAATTGTATAAGTGCTTAGTTTGCTTAGGGAAAAGTCCTAAGGAAGTTTAGACAGATATACAAGTTTTCAGAGTTGTCTAATATGTCCCAGTAGAATCCCGTGGACTAATTCTTGCCACTTGGACTCTCAGACTTTATTTGGGGAAACTTCCTCTTGACTAAGTAAAGAAGAGAACCAAAGCAGTCGAAGTCCCTTTCAGACCTAAATCATCTCTGGGTTGGTCCTGAGGGGAAGGGAGAATAAGGTAAGGAGAGGTGATAAAATGCTGGCCTAGACTGAAAGTTTCAACGGATAGAGGTTGAAATATGGTATCTCCCATATTTATCCACATGCAGCCAAATAATTGAGAAACTAGAAACTTCAATACCCCTGAGACAGAATGAGAACAAGATATGTGGAAAGGAAGAGTTGATGGGACAGATAATATATTCACAAAATATGCAGAAGGGCCTCAGCAACTCAGTGAACCATGTTATGTAGTGGTATCCACTGAGTCACACTGTCATGTGATTTATAACCTGCCTAGGCTTTATGATTCTTTCATGGCAGATGTCTCAGTCTCAAAAGCTCCCATAACTCACTTAACATGATAGTTTTACAAAATGAAGAAAATAGTGTTTACAGGAACAACCATAAATATAGGGGATGATTACCAACTGCTGATTATCTATCATAAAATTAATTAACTACCCCTATGCTAAGGACCATGGGATATATAAACAACTTAAGAAGTGACACAAATCACTAGGAGGTTGCAATCTAATCAGGGAAATAAATAATAAGTGCGCAGACATTAAACACACATAGACACACAACACACACAATCAAGGCATTATGGGACAAATGAAAAGAAAAGTGTCATGGAAGTAAAAACAGAAGGTAATAAACAATCAAATGATCTGGAAATGTAACCAAAGAGGATTTGAGCTCTAGGGTAACTTTTAAAGAATGGGTAATATTTTCCCCAATAAAGAAAATGGAAAGGACATTTTAGTTGAAAGAATGGTAATATAGCTAAGTAGGAAGTACTAGATATGATTACTGCATAATGAGTAGATCAGTTTGGTTGGAATGAAGAGTATAAGTAGGGAAACAGTGAAAGGGAAGACTAAAAGAAAGAAAAGGACAAATTATAGGGTCATAAGTGTCAGACTAAGAGATTTGAATTATAAGCCTCATCTCGAGATAGCACAACTTTTACAGGTTTTTGAGTAGGGCAGTAACAACAAAGTAGTTTCAGAAATATTTAGTCAGCAGTGGTATATACAATATACTCAAGAGGTGACAAATTTGGAGCACCAATGTTACAACAGTTTAAAGATAAGGTATTACGGACTTATCCTAACATGTTGATGGTAGAAAGGAAAAAGAAAAATTTAAGTCATATTATGAATAAAGAAATTATAGACCTCGATGACTAAATGAAATAAAATCGTACAGTTATGAGCCTTAGGGAACAAAGGAATATGTATTACTATGAATATAGAAACATGGAAATTTTTTTAAAAGCCAGCTTGGCTTGTAAATATCCAGCAGATAACAATGAGGAACTAGTGCTGAGAGATACAAAGGTTAGTCTCTAGTGTTTATAATAGATAAGAATTGTAAAGCAATTCAATGAATTAAAGAGTTAATTCAGAATCTATCCTGACAGCTTCCAGGAAAAAGATTTTGATTTAGAAGATAATTAACACCTGGGTGGTATCAATTACAGCTTTGAGGTATATACTGCCCTGATAAAAAGACTTTTTTGCATCTACATTCTGAAAGCAATGATAAAAGATCAAGCTCCTAGGACAAAGTCAGCTGAACTCAAACTATATTAAAAATATAAACAAATATACATAAATTGTGTTGATGTCAAAGCCACTGCTGAAGGGTGGAGGCTTTGTTCAGAGAACAAAAAGCAAAAAAACTGTCTATAAATACTGGATATTAATGCAATATGAATGAACATGTTGCCTACAAAGAAAAAAAAACTGCGTAAGACTTTACAGTTAAGAGAATGATCTTTTCATTAAAGCTAATCTTAAAAACTAGAACTTTCAGATTCTGTCATGGGTCACTTTTTAAAATGGAAAAATCTGCCGGGAGCCGGTCCATCCTTGCTGTTTCAAGGGACCTGGCATGTATGGCATACGGTTCTTAATATGTTTGCTCACCTTCTTGGCGCTGTGTTTTAACCAAGGTCACCTCTCCGAGAAAGGTTGAATCCCCAGGTAGGGATTTTCCCCTGAAGTTAGGGAGGGAATAAAACCCCTCAACTAAGTGCCAAGCGGGTAATTAATCACTTTAACTACGAACAATCATGCTTAAGCTACATAATCTTTACTCCCTGGAATGGAGATAAGAAACGCCCTAACCTTTGGAATAGAGATTGATAGGATTGAATCAACTGGTATAAATACAGATGTAACAAGACAGCAAGAGACAGGACTTAGAACACAGAACTTAGGAGACAGAACTCAGAAGACAGAACCTACGCGGAACCAGGAGATGGAGGAGCTTCGCTGGAGAGAACATGGCAAGGGATCCTGGACTGAACCTGACTGCAGAGGTTGGCAAGAGAGCCTGACTAGAACCTGGTGACCGAACCTGGCTGGAGATCTCAGACAGAACCTGGCTGGAGAACCTCGCTGGAGATCCGAAGCAGAACCTCTCTGGAGATCCAGACCAGAACTTGGCTGGAGATCCGGGCTAGAGATCCTGGCTAGGCTGCTGATCAATTGAACACTGTTTCCCTGTCCTTCCTTCTTCGCCGACTCCGTCTACGCCTTTGGGAACCCCTGGACCTGCTGGGGTTGGACCCCGGCAAAAATCTAGCCTTTTTAAAGCTTTTACTTCCTATTTGGCCTAAGTACATGGGCTTGACAGAGTTAAGAAAGTGAAGATAGTAATGCCACAAAGTAGAATCCCCTGGACAACCTGGCTTGGCTCATACAGTTCCAGTTTTGCCTCTGAATCTTGATGACCTGTAATTTTTCAGAATAAAAGATTAACTACTGGCTCTTACTAACAGCAGCAGAATTTAGAATTAGAAATCCTCCTTACTTGCACTCTGATTGAAAAAGGTTAGGTATGACAGGAAAGTGAGTAAATGGTTCAGTCTGCAAATAAAACTTTACTAGTCATTTATTTATTCTAGACAAATTCTAGAAACATTTACATGTGTGTTGTGTGTATAAAAGATATAAAATAGCTCTCCATTTCTTAGACATTTTATAACCCATGGAGAGTTTTATGCCAAGGAAATTTGTAATTTAAAAAAAATGGTAATGACAGGTTTAAAGTAATTTAAATAATGTTTCTGTTTCTCTCTAAGACCAAACAGAACCTGTGGGATATATATAACACTGCCCCTCAGTGCCCAAATAATATGTAAAATAATTGTGTTTTTTTCTTTAGAAATTTAAATTTAAAGAAAGATTCAAAAACTCTCAAGGATCAGAAAGAGAAAACTACACACTCACTAGACGGTCTCTGTCATTCTGGAGTGATGACATAGCCTTTTTTAAACTTTGTACTTCAGCTGGGCTGGTTGCAGGCTGGGCTGCAGACCTCTGCTTTCCTTCCTCTGTCTTGCGGAATTTTTCCAATTCATTCAACAGGTGATCTCTCTCATTCTGTAGACTGACTACAGCCTTGGAAAAGGACTGCACTTGGTTGTAAGAAACTTCTAGTTTTGAGGACAAGTGAAGCAGTTGCTCATCTTTGGATTGAAGCTGTTGGTTAAGTTTCTCAAGGTGAGGCAAGCTGTCATCCTCAGTGGAATTCACTGGAAAGGCAGCTTTAGAAACAAGTACATCTCTCTCTCTGCTTAAGTGTCCCTGTTCTTTCATCTGTGCCAATTCCTTCAGACTGGCATCATATTTCCTTTTCAGTTCATCAAGCTCTTCATTGGCATGGTCTCTACTATTTTGTAGGGAACTCATAGACCTTCCAAAAGACTGGATTTGTGCTGTGAGATCTTTATTTTCTTTGGTGACCATGAGTAATTTCTGTTCCATCTCCACCAGATCTCTTGCTAGCTCTGCCACCCTCTCTTCTGCTGTTTCCGTCTCATTCCGCATTATTCCTGCATCATGATGAAGATGCTTTAATTTCTTCTTCATTTTATCTTCAATTTCACCTACTTTCTTGGCAGCTTCCATCTGAACATGAACCAATTCCTCTTCCAGTTCTGTAACTCTATTTTGACAGGAGGAAAGGGTAGTACTTAACCTCTGTACCTCTTCTTCTTTTACTTTTAATTGGACCTGAAATAATCCTAAAGTGCCTTCTTCTTGCAAGGCTGTCAATTCTCTCTTTAGTTGAGATATAGATACTTTCAAGCTCTCAACCTCTTTAGATAAATCCTGTTTCTCCTCCTGTAGGGCAACAGAGGACCTCTGCAGTTCCTCCTTTGCTTCCTCAGACTCCTTCAGTTTTTCTTCTAATTTAGCATACTCATTTTTCAGCTCCTTATTCTGCTGAACTTGAGCTTCAATGAGTTGTTTTTGCTGGTAGTCCTTGCTTGATATCACTTGGTTCAGGTCTTCTCTGTACTGGATCAGTTCTGCATCTAGCTTGGCATTTTCAGAATTAAGATCATCCATATGACTTCTCAAGCGTCGCATTTCTTCCTTAAGCTTATTATTCTCAGCAGCAGCTTCTTGGATGAGTTGGTCTTTTTCTAAGATTACAGAGAGATGTCGCTCTTCCAGTTTTTGGTAGTCACATACTACGCGGTCTCGGTCGTCCTGGAGAGAAGACATAGATTTAACGAAGGAATTCAACTGAGCCTTCCGCTGCATGTTTTCCTTCTTGATAGACTTCAGTGTTTCAATCAGCTGATTGGTTTTGACAACAGCTTTCTGGTTTTCTTCTTCTAAGACAATATTCTCCTCTTCCTCCTGGGTCAGCAGCTTTTCCAATTCTTTAATTTCTTTATCATACTGCTGATGCAGTTCAGCAACAGCTTCTTGGATTGCCTGTTCCTTGGCAGAAAGCAGGCTTATAATCTTCTGCTCTTTCATGTTTATTTCTTCGTGCAGCCTACTGGTCACTTGTCTGGAGGACTGAAGATCAGTCTCTAGCTGTTCATAACTGAACTTATAAATTTGGATATCAGCCTCTTGCTGCTTTACAATCCCTTCCAAATTTTCATTATTTTCTTTACATTTTTCTAAAGAATTATTTAAATCAGTCCACTGGTCTCTGAGAATCTTAAGTTCTGATTCTAATTTAGCTAATTCATTCTGAGAATTGTGATATAGATGCCGCGTCTCTTCCAACTGGGACAGAAGTTCTTTGTTTTCCCCCTGCAGAGTATCCCGCACTTTCTGCTGAAGTTGGATCTCTGTCTGGGCTTTGGACTCCCAAATCTGCCTGTCATGTTCAAGTCTAGAAAAAGAAGAGAAAAGGTCATAAATTAAAGATTTAAGGGAAGAACTACTTGATGCCTAAAAAACACATATGACAACATACACTCAAATCTACAAATGAGTATTCATAATTGAAGCTGTTCATCATTTTAATGAAAAGATATTAGTTCTACCAAATACTCTGTATTACTGTATTAAAGGTATATTGCACTGCATGATTCAGGTATTTAAATTATAATCTCCAGCCTGGCCAGCATGATTCAATGGTTGAGCATTAACCTATGAAGCAGGAGGTCAAAGTTTGATTCCCAGTCAGGGCACATGCCCAGGTTGTGGGCTCAATCCCCAGTGGTGGAGCATGCAGGAGGCAGCCAATCAATGATTCTCTCTCATCGTTGATGTTTCTCTCTCTCCCTTTCCCTTCCTCTCTGAAATCAATACAAATATATTTTAAAAACACACATTTAAATTATAAATTCCAAAGTATGTTGCTTATTTAGTGACATGGTTTTAGACACTTTAGAAAGTAATACTTTCTACTATTTTGCTTTACTTTGCTCTAGAAAAGCTAATGGCTGGCCCCTTAAAAAATACTCTTGCCCTAACTGGTTTGGCTCAGTGGACAGAGAGTCGGCCTGCGGACTCAAGGGTCCCAGGTTCGATTCCGGTCAAGGGTATGTACCTTGGTTGCGGGCACATCCCCAATAGGGGTTGTGCAGGAGGCAGCTGATCGATGTTTCTCTCTCATTGATGTTTCTAACTCTCTATCCCTCTCCCTTCCTCTCTGTAAACAAATCAATAAAATATATTTTTTTTAAAAAATACTCTTTGTGTGAGAGACAATTAGCAGAAGGATACTATTAAAAGTGGAAGAGTATGAAGCGTGGCGGATATTGTTAGTTCTTGAGTTTGAAAAGTGATATAAAATTAGAGTTTGGCCGAAACTGGTTTGGCTCAGTGGATAGAGCGTCAGCCTGTGGACTGAAAGGTCCCGGGTTCGATTCCGGGCACGGGCATGTACCTGGGTTGCGGGCACATCCCCAGTAGGAGATCTGCAGGAGGCAGCTGATCGATGTTTCTCTCTCATAGATATTTCTAACTATCTCTCTCCCTTCCTCTCTGTAAAAAATCAATAAAATATATATTTTTTAAAAAATTAAGAGTCTGAAGAAAATGACTGTAACACACATATGTGGTATGAACTGATGTGGAATATGAGGAAGAGAAAAGAGAGTATCATATGATTGGGAGGCTAAGGCAATGATTTGGGAGTACTGTGGTATAAATCTAGAGTAGTGGAAATGAAGGATATGAACGAAAGGGAGAAATATAGGAGATCTCTCAACAGAAAGATGGGAAGAGAAGCAGACAGACATGAATTTTTCATGTTAATACAGCTGTAGCACAAAGGCATTTTTAGGAGGGAGGAAGGGAGGGAGGGAGGGAGGGGGAGAGAGGGGGGGGAGAGATAAGAGAGAATACATCTTCTGGGGGAATTTAAGCCAAAGTCAGTCCCATATTAAATAGACTTTTTTAGCCTTTAATTACCTTTGGAAGACAAAAAAAAAATTAATTTACCTGGAAATGTTGATCTTCAATTCCTCCATATGGATGGACATCTGCCTAAGTTGATCCTTTAGAACACTGCAATTCTCCTCTTTGAGTCTAATTTCTTCTTCTTTAGTTTGAATAGCATCACTGAACCTCATCTCCCACTTCTTAGCTTCATCTATTACCCTGTCACGATCATCCTGGAGGGAAGACATGCTCTTAGTGAAAGCTGCAAGCTGGGCCACAGTACTATCCAAGTTTTCCTGAAGTTGTTTTACTTCCTTGTCTTTCTTGTTCAAAGTAATCTGAATCTCTCCAAATGCCTCTTCCAAGTGGCCTTTTTCTCTACTCAAAGCATCCAGTTTCTCTTGCATATTCTTCTTCTCTTTCAGATGTTTCTCTTCTACCTGTTCCAGTCTTCTCTCAAGATCTTCATCCTTTTGTTTCATTTGGCTTTTAATTGATTCTTTGTTTGACTGAAGTTCCTTTTTCAACTTGAGATTGTCTGCTAGGACCCTTGCTGCTTCACTCTGAGTGTCATCTAGCAGTACTCTGAAGCTAGCTAATTCTGTTTCTGCCTTCTTGCGGTGTTCCTTGGCTTGAGCCAAATTTTCTTTGGTTATGTCCAAATCTTTTTGGGACTCAGTTTGAACAAATTCTAGGGCCTTAACGGTTCGCTCCAGAGCACTAATTTTCTCCTGGTACCTGATGCAATCCTTCTGTAGCTGCTTTACTTCTTGTTGTTTTTCTTTTAACAGTTCCTGAAGTTCCTTTGCATGGCTTTTATTACTAGGTCCTTTCTGAGCACCTTGTATTTTCTCCAAATATTCTTTTCGGATTTCTGATTCCACCTGAGTTTTCTCCTTGACTAACTGCTGCTTTTCTTCTTCCAACTCACTCATACACTTTTTAAGGTTCTGCATTTCAGATTCTAGTTGCTCATTTTTCATTTGGGCATCTGTAACATCCTGATAATAATTCCCGATGCTTCCATTAAGTTCTGCTAATTGATTCATAAGCCTCTCTTCCAAATCATCTTTCTCTTCTTCTGCTTTCTCTTTGAGCTTGGTAACTCTGGCAAGTTCTTCTTGAATTTGCTGATTTAAAAGATTTATTTTGGTTACTTCTTCCTGAAGCACTTTTAGTTCACCATCCTTTGCTGATATCTGACTCAGTAAAGCATTTCTCTCATTTTCTAAAGTCTGGTTAAATTCCTTTTCTTTTTGTTCCTCCTCCTCCAATTCAGCAATTCTTTCTTTGAGCTGATCAATCTGCTGTAGGTAGTTATTAATTTCATCATGTGAGCTGACATTCTCACTTGTACCAAGATTGGCACTGGTGTCTGGTAGAATGGATTCTGAATATTCAGGCCTTGTACTCCTACTTGAAGAGTTTTCCTCATTAGCCTCACCTGGGAGAGACTGGCTTGCAGTCTCTTCAATGATATGCATCTGGGTATGAGGTGTCTCAGGGGCCTCTAGACTAACTTGTTTGGATACGTTATCTTCTATCTTGTGCTTTAAATCTTGAATCTCTTCATTCAGGGAGTCTTTCTCAGTCATTAAAGCCTCAAACTCCTTAGAAAGGGTTTTATAGTCTGTTTTGACCCTTTCTAGTTCCTCCTTCATGTTGGAATTGGAAGAAAGAAGTTCTTCCATACAATCTTTAGATGTACCTCCTGCAGGGTGTGCCTCTGCTCGAAGCCGGTCATTCTCTTCTTCCAACTCTAGGATCTTTTGCTGTTTAGATTTAGCAAACTTTCTCATCTTTTCTTTCATTTCTTCCATTTCCTGTTGAGCTTCCTGCAACTGCTTTTCCAGCTCTTTCTTGTTTGTTTCTGTGCTTCGTAGCCTACCATATAGTTCTTGTTTCTCTTGCCTCACAGTTTCCACCACATGCTGAATCCTTTCTGCCTCATTACTAACATTCTCATAGGACTGCAGAAGAATTTCATATTCTTTTTGTAACTCTTTGTGTTTCTCTTGCCACTCGGCGCTTTCTGCCATCTTAGAACATTTCAAAGATTCAATTTCCTTCATTAGGTTTTCTTTGTCTTCAGTAAGACCCTCCAAAGCTAATTTTAGACTTTCACAAGAACCACTGAGACTTTGATTTTCCATTAAAGATCTGTCCATTTCAGTAATAAGTTTGTCTCTTTCTTCCTGAAGAAGAGCTAAGTTTCCTAAGAATGTATCTTTTTCTTGGTTTTGAGCAGAAACTTGGTTTTCCAAATCTGCCAGAGACTTAGTGAGATGTTCAATGGTATCTTTGGCCAAAGACAACTCCTCTTGGAGACCTTTGTTTTCTTTTAGTGCTTCTTTTCGGGAAATGAGGGCAGCTTGCAGTTTCCTATGTATTTGTTGTTTTGCTTTGCTTTCTTCTCCAGTCTCTTCTGGTTTTTGCTTCATTTCACAAAGTTCCACCTGTAACTGCTTTATCTTTTCATCATGTTCTTTGGCTTGCATTTCCAGCTGTGTATGCAGAGCCTTAATTAAATCCTCTTGTTCTATTATCTCTGTCTGTACTTTAGTTAGAGCTGCTTCTTTTTCATTAAGCTGTCCAGAAAGGTATCTAACTTCTTCTTCCTTTTTGCCCATGAGTTCTTGCAATTCATCTAGTTGAGGCTGTAATTCTCTTAAACGTTCTAATCCAGCAATCTCTAGTTGACTGCTTTCTAATTTCTGCTTCAGGCTTTCAGTGTGGGCTTCAGCTTCATGGGATGCTGTTTTCAGACTTTGGATTTCAAAACTCTGTTTATTTATCTGCTCCTGTAATTGAAATACCTCTTCTGATTTTTTCGTAAGTTCACTTGTTGTAGAACTAACCCTCAATTCTAACTCTTCTTTCTCAGCCTCTATTTCTTTGAGCTGGGTCTTAATCTGGGCAACAGAAGAATTGTCCTGCAGAGCATTTGCATCTCTGGGATGAGAAGGCCAATCTGGGCACAAGTCAGATTCTAAAATAGGTTCAGCAGGTTGCTGCTCAATGGCTTTGAATAAATGTTTTTCTAAACCTTGAGCAGGAGAACCTGGTTCCTGCTGGTCAGTGCCTGGGAGTTTTTTGTCTACAGATTCCCTTATTTGAATCTGGAGTTGCTTTAGTTGGCCTCCAATGTTCTCATTTTCTCTGCTTTGCTCATTAAACTGTTCTTGCAAGCGATTATAGTCATCTTTCTGTTGCTTTAGCTCCTCCTTAAGATGTCTTTCTTTCTCCTGTGCCTTTTTAAGAATCACCTTGCGAGAGGTTAACACTTCCTGTAGCTTCTTCTGAAGTTGTTCCTTTTCTTTTTCAAGGTCCAGTATCTTTTCTTCCAGTTCTGGTTTCCAGTGTTCACCACCACCTGCACCAGGTGGACTGCTCACAACTGTTTCTTTTACAGGTTCTGCTGAGCCTCCATCACCTGCATCCTTGTTACCTGTGGTTAACTTTTGAATAATTGCTTGGTTTTCAATGATTTCTGCTTGGAGCAAATCTATTTGGTTTACCTTATCTTGGAAGTTCTGATTCATCTGTTTGATGAGAGCCTGTAACTCTTCTTCAACTGCTGCCTTTTCTTCCAAATCCTTCCTTAAATGCTCTAGTTCTAATTCTTTCTCAGATATTGTCTGTTTTAAAGAAATTTCTATTTCGTGGCACTTAGAAGTTACACATTTTTCTGAGTCTTCTTTATTTTCTTTATCTTTCTCCATTTCTCCCCTCTCATTCTCACTGAATGGGACTTCTTTCCTAGATTCATCTTTCACTTTGGCCAATTCCTCTTCTAATCTACTGACTCTTTGTAGAAGTTCCTTTCTGTTAATAAGAGCTGCCTGGAGCTTTCTCTTTCTCTGCTCACTTTCTTTCTTTACAAAGTCTAATTCATGCTGAAGTTGTTCTTTACTTATTAGTCCTGCTGGACTAAACTCATCAAAAGTCTGCTTAAGACCAGAAACAACTTCTTTATCTTCTACTTGCTCTTTTTTTGACTCTTCAGCTCTGGATAATAAATTCAGCTGTTCTTTAAGAGTCTTAATTTCAACCCCAAGAGAAAACTTCTCTTCATTAAGCTGAACCATTTTCTCAGTCATACTAAAGCTTATTTCTGTCACTTGCTGGTCCTTCTCCTCAATGGTTTGTCGAAGGGTTTCCACATCTCTCTTTTTCTCCAGTAAGAGTTGATCCATTTTTGCTATTTCAAGTTCCTTCTGTGAAAGAGCTTGTGAAAGTTCTTCCATCTTATCTGTGATATCCCTCAGACGTTCTGCCCCCTCAAGCACCTCACATTCCTTCTTCTGTAGCTGGCTTTGTAGGTTTTTTATCAATGTACTCTGCTCAGAAAACTGAAGTTGTACACCATCCAGTTCATTCTGTAAAACTTCAATTTTCACATCTTTAGATTTGGCTTCAATGCTGAGACTGTGGATCTGTTCAGTAAGCAAGTTGTGATGAGTTAGACTTTCATAGTCAAGTCTTCTTTGCCTTTCTGCTTCTGCAAGGTTCACTTCCAGTTGTTTTACCTGAGCCCTCAGCTCTGTTACTACACTCAGTTCTTTCACCTGAGAGAGAAGCTGGTCTCTTTCTTCAGACAAAGCAGTCAATGCACTGTTGGAGTCTTCAGCATTTTTCTTAAACTCCTCAACCAACTGAGTTAAATTGCTTATTTCCTTAGCTTTCTCATCTAAATTTTTCCCATATGTTTCTTCTGCTTTATGGAAGCTAATCTTGAGCTCCAAAATTTGACTTTTCAGTGTTTCCAATTCATCCTGGTGACACTGACAAATGCCTGGTACAGCACAAGGGGCATTATCAACATCATACTGTTTTGTTGATTTCAATTCCATTCCAGTGTCATTTAAAGATATTTTCTCAGATATTCTATTTTGATGTTCAGAGCTCATCTCTTTTTTTTCAATTGCTGGAAGACTGCTCTCTTCATTTGATATTGGAAGAAAATGTTGCCCTGTATCTTCAAGTAATATTTTCATTGCAACTGAAGGTTTTCCTTCACTTTCCATCTGTTTCAATTCTTTCTGGTCAAGGACCTCAGGGTCCCCCTCAGCCCTTTTGCCCTGGAGCTGCAACTTAAGAAATGCAATCTCCTCTTGAGCTTCTTTCATTTCCAACAGTAAAACTGACAGTTCTTTATGTTTCTGAAAAAATGTGTTCTCTTGGACATCTTGTCCACTTTCTTCAGCAGAACAGTTGCTCTTGTTGAGCGTGGTAATATCAACCATGCTGACCTGTTTTTAAAATACAAAAAAAGAAAAAACTTCAATCAAATGGCTTATAAGAAATACTTTAATTAATAAATGGCATTTTGTGCATTTTCCAAAACCTGAAACCTTTTAGTCCAAACCTTCTTCCTATCATTAAACTGCTAAATACTCTTAAAATCAGTATTTATTTTCCAAGTTGGACCACTAAGGCACCCTCTCATTTTTGCACTGAGGTGAAGCAATATTCATAAGGCCTAAGAAAAGCTGTAACTTATTTTCTAGATATTGCTTACTTGGGAAACTTTATTTTTTCAAATTAAAATACCTACTATTTCCCCCAAGAAATGCTTAAAACTTAAAAAGGAAACAGGAACTATATAAAATTTTTGTTTCATACTATACCAAGGAGGAAGTTATAAAATTCCTTTTTCTAAACTTGAAATGAGCAATTAATAGACAGGTGTATTTTTAACCAAGTACAGTAAGTCCTCATGATATTGATAGATTCTTAGAACTGTGGCAAAACTATGTATAATGAAACCAATTTTACCATAGATTAATTGATATAAAAAAGAGTTAAGTTCCTGCAGCATCTTATCAACATTATAATGAAACAACTTTGAATGAAATGACATTATTTGAGTGAGGGCTTGCTATAGATTGAAATAAATGATCAGGATCAAATAATCAAAGAGGAGTCTTGCTGGAACTTATGTAAGAAATTACGGACTTCTTTGGCAAAATGGGAATCATTATTATTATAAAGACTAGAGACCCGGTGCACGGATTCGTGCACCGGTGGAGTCCCTCAGCCTGGCCTGTGGGAATCAGGCCGAAACTGGCTCTCTAACATCCCGAGGGGTCCCGGATTGCAAGAGGGTGGTTCTTGGGTGGCACACCCTGGAATCAGGCTCCCTCCTCTCTGGCTCTGGTTGCGTCACTGGAGAACTGTAGCTGTCAAGTCACCGCAGCTTGGCAGCTCCTGCATTGAGCATCTGCCTCCTGGTGGTCAGTGTGTGTCATGGCTATCAGTCAAAGCGTCTGACCCCTGCTGGTCATTTCGCATCATAGCTATCAGCTGGTTGGCCGGTTGCTTAGGCTTTTATATAGAGAGAGCATTGTGTTAAACTGCTCAATCCATATAAATTACTTCTATAATTGTTTTTTTAGGAAAACAAAATCAGTGAAATCTCATAGTAAATTTAATTAGTATTTTTATTGAGTGAGTTTGGGGACAGTATCCTATACAATAAGCCTAATATGCTAAGTGTCTGGTCATCAGTTCAACCAATCAAAGCGTAATATGTTAATGATATGCTAAGGCTGCTCAACTGCTCACTATGATGTGCACTGACCACCAGGGTGCAGACAGACAACCAGTCACTATGCTGTGCACTGACCACCAGGGGGCAGACAGTCAACCGGTTGACCAGTCGCTATGACGTGCACTAACCACCAGGGGGCAGATGCTCTGACTGGTAGGTTAGCTTGCTGCTGGGGTCAGGCCAATCAGGACTGAGCAAGATGGGCCAGACACACCCTGGAGCCCTCCCGCAGTCCCTCAACGGCTGGCCAACCTTCCGTGTTCCTCCCCAGCCCCGACTGTACACCAGTGGGGTCCCTTGGCCTGGCCTGCACCCTCTCGCAATCTGGGACCCCTCAAGGGATGTCAGAGAACCAGTTTCGGCCCGACAGCAGAACAACCAGTCGCTATGAAGTGCATTAACCACAAGGGGGCAGACGCGCAATGCAGGAGCTGCCCTCTGGTGTCAGTGCGCTCCCACAGGGGGAGCACCACAGCCAGAAGTCAGGCTCACAGCTGGTGAGCACAGCAGCAGTGGTGGGAGCCTCTCTCGCCTCCGCGGCAGTGCTAAGAATGTCCAACTGCCGGCTTAGGCCAACTCCCTGCAGGGAGCCAGCCTAAGCCATCAGTCTGACATCTCCCAAGGGCTCCCAGACTGCAAGAGGGCACAGGCCGGGCTGAGGGACACCCCCTGAGTGAACAAATTTTGTGCACCGGGCCTATATGTATAATAAAATCTCCACCTTTGTCAATAATACCTTTTCCTACCAGAAAAAAAAATCCAATTTGATAGAAAATTGTCAAATAATGAAGTAGTCAAGAGTACAAGCTCTGCAGCCTGACTGTCCAAGTTCATATCTTAGTTCTGCCACCTACTAGCAAAAACTGGCACATAGTAAGTATTCAGTGAATATTAGCTTAGTATCATTCTCAGTCACTAAGAAAAAAATTCATTATTTTAGATTATTATTCTGATAAAAGTTATCTCATCAGTTTTCATAAGCATTATTTTTAATCATTTAAAACTCTTCACTTTCTGTATTATTCACAGTCATATTTCTAGAAACAGTATTTGGGACAGGAAAAATGTTTCTTTATAATTTCTTCATGTCACATTCCTATTTTTCCATCCATATATACATTAAAAATCTGATATGGTTAAGGAATCACACCTGCCAGAAGACTTTAATAAACGAACTCCTTTTTTGTTCTCTCTCTTACCCTAAGTATTCTTATTTCCTCTTTTTGAACTATCTGTCATGCTATCTGCTGCTTCCTACATCTACAGTTTAATTAACTTTTTGGCTCCAGTAAAAAATCAATGTCATCCCATAAGGAGAGGGCATATAACCAGAGAATTTGACTGTTTCTAGCCACTCTCACGTTTTCTCCTAATACAAGTTTGCCTCTTTCAGCTGAGTTTACACTTTCCTACTCACCTTCTCTTATCCCACGGAATGATCTTATTCACCCTTTCTTTGCAATTTCTGAGTGCCTTTTTATCTTTCTTTTTCATTGTTCCCTATTTGTTCTCCCTTCTGGTTGTTTTGTTTTTCTTCTTAACAGATTCCCATCTTTCTTATTTGTTCCTTTTTGAGCTAAATTATCTTGTTCTCACTAGCCACTACTAAGCATCTTAAAACATTAAGCATCCCCTGGCCAAACAAAATTTATTTTTACTCTGTCAGTATTCATATAATGCTACTATTTTCAAAATTTAATTCCTTTTGACAATTTTGTGAACAGAGCACCAATGGCCCCATGAAAAGGCATGAATATAATTGTGGTGGTTAATTTTATTGCCATCTTGGCTAGGTCACACTTGGTCAAATATTACTCTAGATGTTTCTGTGAAGGTATTTTTGGGTGAGATTAACATTTAAATCAGTAGACTTTGAATAAAGCATATTATTCTCTATAATGTGGGTGGGTCTTACCCAATCAGTTGAAGGCCTTAAAACCCACCCACTCAAAAAAAAAAAAAAAAAAAAAGGATGTTGTCCTCCAAAGAGGGAATTTTGTCAGCAGATTGCCTTTGGATTTAAACTTCAACTCTTCTCTGGGTCTCCAGCCTGCTGGCCTAACCGGTATATTCTGAATTTGCCAGCCTCCACAATTGCCTGAGTTAATTCCTTAAAATATCTCCCCGCCCCCCGTTTCTCTCTCTCTCTCTCTCTCTCTCTCTCTCTCTCTCTCTCTCTCTCTATATATATATATATATATATATATATATATATATAGATAGATAGATATAGATACACACACACACACACACACACACACACACTTCCTATTCTATTTCTCTGGAGAACTTTAATACAATAAGCAAGCAGACACTTCTGTTAAGAAGTTACATTATTTCTCAAGGCCATTTATGACTCTATCATTGACTTATTGATTGGAAAAACATAGCTAATAAAACACCGGCTAACAGTAACTTATATCAACAGAATATTAAGGAATCACAAATTTATTATAGTAATTTTCAGATTATAAAAAGCAACATCATCCAAAAATACCTTTTTAATATAATCTTAAGTGAAACTGTGCCAAATGATTGGGGGTGGGGGGCAAACTAGAGTGTTTATCTGAGCACTTTACTGAGAAACTATTTTGAGGTGGGCAAAGAAGTTGAGATAAATGATAACCCATTATGAGAAATGGGTTATCAAACCTGTTTTTATTTGTTCAGGACAAATTAAAGAATCCAAATATTCAGAAATAAATGAGAGTATATGGGAAATAATAACCACTGAATTTCTTAAACAGATCTAACTTTCTAGGTAATGTAATTGTCTGTCAACATTAGAAAATTGCAGAAATGTTTAGGTTTGAAACTAAATCCTCGTGATCTAGTTCACATTCTGGTTATTTTAAGAATGCATCACTTACCTCATTGACTTCTCTATCTGCCTCTCCAGTTCTATTCTGAGCCTCCAGGAGAGTAATCTGAGAAGATAGTTTTTCTGAAAGTCACAAAATAAATATCCTTAGGAGATATAGGTAAAGTGTTTAAAAACCCAGAGGCATGATTTTATGTGTGAGGCTTTTTGAGATGCATGAAATAATCAAGAGTAAAGAAACAGATAAAAGTAGTTTGGGAGAGAAGGCTAATTAAAAAAAAATGGCAAGAAAAAAGCAGGTATAAGATAGAAATTGCAAAAAAATAGCAGGTATTATCACCTACTACTAGGTGATAATAATAACCTGAGTGAAACATAATAAACTAGAGGCCCAATGCACAAAATTCGTGCAAGGGCCTCGGTCCCCACCGCCATGGTGGCTTGCCTCTGCCTCGGCCCCCGCGGCGCCACGGCTTAGTCCTGAAGGTCCTCCAGCCTAATTAGCATATTATGCTTTTATTATTATAGAAAGTGGAGGCTTTAAAGTAAAAGGACATCCGAGCATGTGACAAGAAGCAGTGAATATTTCTGTAAAAATAAGTTGAGGCTTCTAGGGCAATAAATTTGCCTTAATTTATCCATAACCCTACTGTATTCAAAAACATCTTGTATTAATATAGCACTTATAATGTCCTCAATGTTCTTTTACATATGTTCATAAAGATATCAAATCTCCTCAATGACCATATGAGGAAACGAAGAAATGTCAAGACCTATATACAGCTGGTTCATAGAGAGCTGAAATCAGAATCCAGTCTTCTGAGTTCTATCCCATGCTCTATTATAATGCAACTAGAGAGCTGGTGCACAAATTCATGCACAGGTGGGGTCCCTTTGCCTGGCCAGCAATCGGGGCTGATTGGGGCCACCTCGCTCAGTCCCGAACAGGGCCAATTGGGGTTGGCCGGCTAGGGGGAGGGACTGCGGTAGGTTAGCCAGCCACAGGAGGTTGGCTGTGGGAGCGCACTGACCACCAGGGGCAGCTCCTGCATTGAGCATCTGCCCCCTCGTGGTCAGTGAGCATCATAGCTACCGGCCAGTTGTCCAGTGATAATGGTCACTTAGGCTTTTATATATATATAGATTTATCACTCTCTGAAATGATCTTATTTAGATACATGTTTATGGCCTATCTTCCCTTCTAATATGTTCAGAGCATTCCTAGCAACTATATTAGTGCCTGGCATATAAAAATTTGCTGAATGACTGAACATTCATGAAACAAATTTAAGTCATACAATATGTTCAGACACTTCACAAGATTATTTGAGTATGGGGCACAGTGGTAAAAGAGTGCAAAGGGTGAGGTGAGCAGAACATGATGCATAAAGCAAAGGTAACCTATGAAACCAGATGGAAAAACTAATACAAAAAATCCTTTTATTCTTTTTTGTATTAGTGATCTCTGCAGGAAAGAGCAAGTAGAATAGAACATATGTAATACCTCTAAACCATAATGAGCTGCATGACAATGATAGGTATTGTTTGCAAAACTGCAAAATAATCATCATGGATAGGTCTCAAAAAAGTGCTCTGAGTGGGTTGAACAATGTGTTGAATTTTTGGTGGGAACAATGGTTGGAATCCTATATAATAAAACCCTAATATGCAAATTGACCAAACAGCAGAACGAACGGTTGCCATGATGTGCACTGACCACCAGGGGGCAGACGCTCAACACAGAAACTGCCCCCTGGTGGTCAGTGCGCTCCCACAGGGGTAGTACCACTCAGTCAGAGTTGGGCTCGCGGCTGGCAAGCACAGTGGTGGTGGCAGGAACCTCTCCCACCTCCGAGGCAGTGCTAAGGCCCCCTCAGGGGATGTCCAACTGCTGGCTTAGGCCCACTCCCTGCAGGCAGTTGGCAGGCAGACATCCCCCAAGGGGTCCTGGACTGCAAGAGGGTGCAGGCCAGGCTGAGGGACCCACCCCCCCAGTGCACAAATGTCATGTACCGGGCCTCTAGTAGCCTAATAAAGTAACCCCCAGTTTAGAGCTAAGTGTAACTATAGCATGATTAGGGTGGAAATACTGGTTTTAGCATTTAAGAAATGAGACAAACTTTACTTGGTATTCATTTTCAATCAAGACATAGCATATTAGTTAATCAGTATAAAACAGATCAGTAAAGCATTAACTACATGCTACTAAAATCATAAGTTCCTTGTGAAGCGGGTGATAAATGGGAGAAGGTATGTCTTCATCCTTACTAAACTATTCACACACATTCCTACAGAATAAAATGCTAAATTTAGTTCAAACCAACAAAACTTTATTTGGCAGCTACTATTTGACAGATACTATTCTAGTTGTTGATAAAAGGTAAAGCAAAGAACAACGAAAATGGCCCGTCCTGAAACAGCTTACCTTTATCTTTGAAGAGCAAATAGTATAAAATATAAACAAATTATTTTAATATAATGTTAAAGGAATGCAAGGATGTTACAAAAACACAAAAATGCATTTAACCCAACTTTGGGATATCTAAGTCAACTTCCTGAAAAAGATAACACTCTAGCTGAGGCCTTAAAGATAAGTATAGGGTTCTCAGTGAGTATAGCATGAATAAAACCCAAAATCATTTCTACCTTTGAACCTTTATTTATACTGATCTCTATTACCTCATCTCACAAATTTATTACCAGGCATTTCTGTTCTTTTTTCATTTTTCCTATTTAAAAATTCATCGTCTTATTCAAGTCCTATTTAGGCCATTTTTCCTTTAACAGTCCTTGAGTATTCCAAAATGAATATAATACAGACATCCTACAGCATTTATCACCCATGATGCAAAAAGTTATAGTAAACATTGGTATTGTGTTTAAATTGTTTAAATTATGTTAATCCTGTCTTCAATAATCACCCTCAGCTATCTAAGTAAGGTTTTTATTATCAAATAATCAGAGAATCTATATATTATATACGTATCATGGTAAAAGTAGAAGCACTTGTGGGTTCAGTAGATAGAATTACGGTTTTCATTTTTACCTACCATTCTCAGCTTTCAGTTCTTCCAGTTCTATGGAACTAAGGAGCAAGGCCCCCTTTTCCTTCTCTAGTTCTACCACTCTCTTCTGCAAAAAGGCAATATTCTCCTCAGTGACCACCTAAATTGTAGAAAAACAACAAATTAATTATCTCCAGTGAAAAACTCTCATACTAGTGCCAGACAGCCTTAAGCATTTTTGTCTTCTAAAAGTTCTTCAGCCATGAAAATATGTTAAAAGTAGCATTACTGCCCAGATGGCATGGCTCAGTGGTTGAACATAAAGCTATGAACTAGAAGGTCATGGTTCAATTCCCTATCACAGCACATGCCTGGATTGTGGGCTCAATCCCCAGCAGAGGGCACGTAGGAGGCAGCTGATCAATGATTCTCTCTCATCATTGATGTTTTCTATCTCTCTCTTCTCTCCTTTCCTCTCTGAAAGCAATAAAAATATATATATATTTTAAAAAAGAGCATCTACTTATTGCCTAAGTAATTATTAAAGAATATTTTTTCGCCGAAACCGGTTTGGCTCAGTGGATAGAGCGTCGGCCTGCGGACTGAAGGGTCCCAGATTCGATTCCGGTCAAGGGCATGTACCTGGGTTGCGGGCACATCCCCAGTAGGAGATGTGCAGGAGGCAGCTGATCGATGTTTCTCTCTCACTGATGTTTCTAACTCTCTATCTCTCTCCCTTCCTCTCTGTAAAAAAATCAATAAAATATATTAAGAAAAAAAAAGAAGAAGAATATTTTTTCCAGAAAGAAAAAATATTTCACACAAGCTTCTAGTTCATTGGTTTTTGAATTTAAAACTGAAGCCTAGATTACAAAGACAGAATCCCAAGTCTATTGCATAGGAAAGAACATCCCTAAGTTCACAAATACATAACATCACAAAATTAGGTTAAGGTCACATGATAATAAGGTGACTCTTCAGGAGACTGAACATAGAGAAGCTCTCAAGGAAGAACACAGGCAAAGTAATATGTACCCCTTAGGAAAGGAGGAAGAGCCACAATTGTTTTTTGCTTGTGTTTCATTTATGCATATGTATTGTTTGCTTTTTCTAATGACAGGCAAATATTAAATTATGCCACACCTTTAGTTTTATGTCTTTTTATATATTTTTCTTCTCCAGGGGGATTATTCTATATAATTTTTCAGAAAATTGTAGAATTTTTGAGCCTTGAGGGTCTTTATAGCTCACTTAGCCCCAAACCTTCATTTCAAGCTTAAAGAAATGACAAGAGATGAGTGTAAGGATTTCATGGCCTTTATCCTGAGGGAAGCTCCCAATTTGCTTTACACAGGGCAGGTGAACCACAGGAAAGCCACCGGTGTTTTTGGCTTGAAGAATGAGGAGACGGACTTCGGGACAAATTTAGGGGAGCCCTAAATTCTATATATAAACTATGAACAATGAATTGCGCATTTTCAGGGCTGACTTGAAGCAGTCCAGCTAAGACAAAAATAATACAACCAAATTTTGAGTGGCTGCCTACCATAGGCCAGAGTTTGTGGGTTGAGTCCAAATTACTGGCTGATAAAAAGTAATCAAAACTCTTCGGATTTTAGAAATAACAGAAGAGAATCTTGAGAAAAAAACACTCACAATATTCAATACAAAATCACTTATCACACAAAAAAATAGGAAATGTGACGAATTCTCAGAACAAGCAAACAAATATAATCAACAGAGACCAAGTACAAAATGATGCAGATTTTGGAATTAGCAAACAATGATTTTAAAGATCTATGATTATAAGTATCTCAGGACATAAAGAAAGATATTTTATAATGAATGAAAAAATAGGAAGTCTTAGTAAAGACTTCCATAGAAAAACAAAGGGCAAAATGGGCATGAAAAGTACTTGAAAAAATAATGGCCAAAATTTTCCCAAACATAAATTTATACATGTAAGAAACTTAATAAAAGATAGGAAATAAAATTACAAAGAAAACCATAACTAAGTCCATCAAACAAGGATAGAAGAAAAGTCTTAATGTTGAAATTGTGATCTGGGATTTCTAACTTTTGTTAATATAATACATACAGCAGCTATAGCATAAAGAATAGCACAAGGGGATAAGGACACATGTGATACCTTAATCAATAAAGAAAAAAAGGAACAGCACAAGGGCTTATGATTATAAGATTTCTCTATTTTAAGGGGAGTGGAACAGTATTAACTCTAAGAGGACTGAATGGTTAAGGATGTATATTGTTAAAAAGATGTATCACATTAACACTAATCAAAGGAAAAATAGAGTAGCTATATTAAAATCAGACAAAGTACATCTCAGAGCAAAGAATGTCACCAGGGATAAAGAAGGTCATTTCATAACGATAACTGGGTCACAATAAAAAAAAGACATAAAAATCATGGATACGGAGAACAAATAGATGGAGGGGAGCTTGGGGAGCTAGGTGGAAAACATGAAGAGGTTAAGAAGTACAAATCAGCAATTATAAAATAGTCACAGAGATGTAAAGTACAGCATAGAGAATAGTTAATAATCCTATCTAATAAAGAGGTAATATGCAAATTGACCATCACTCCAACACACAAGATGGTCGCCACCTTGTGGACACAAGATGGCCAGCAGGGGGGGCAGTTGGGGGCGATCAGGCCTGCAGGGGAGGGCAGTTGGTAGCGATCAGGCCTGCAGGGGAGGGCAGTTTGGAGGGACAAAGCCTGCAGGAGAGGGCAGTTGAGGGCAACCAAGCCAGCATGGGAGGGCAATTAGGGGTGACCAGGCCTGCAGGGTAGGGTACTTGGGGGTGACCAGGCCTGCAGTGGAGGGCAGTGGTGGGGACCAGGCCTGCAGGGGAGGGAAGTTGGGCCTGACCAGGACTGCAAGGGAGGACAGTTGGGGGCGACCAGGCTGGCAGTGGAGGGCAGTTAGGAGGCAATCAGGCTGGCATGGGAGAGCACTTAGGGGGGATCAGGTCTGCAGGGGAGGGCAGTTAGGAGGTGATCAGGCCAGAAGGGGAGGGCAGTTAGGGGGCGATCAGGCCAGCAGAGGAGGGCAGTTAGGGGTGATCAGGCTGGCAGGGGAGCAGTTGGGGGTGATGAGGCCGACAAGGGAGCAGCTGGGGGCGATCAGGCTGGCAAGGGAACAGTTGGGGGCGATCAGGCCAGCAGGGGAGTGGTTAAGGGGGTCATCAGGCTGGCAGGCAGAGGCGGTTAGGGGGTCATCAGGCCAGCAGGTAGAGATGATTAGGGGTGATTAGGCAGGCAGGCAGGCGAGTGGTTAGGAGCCAGTGGTCCAGGATTACAGAGGGTTCAGGCCGGGCTGAGGGACCCCCCACCCATGCATGAATTTTGTGCACTGGGCCTCTAATCCTATATAATAAAAGCCTAATATGTTAAGTGTCCAGTTGGCTGTTCAACCAATCAAAACGTAATATGCTAATGATATGCTAAGGCCGTTCAACTGCTCGCTATGATGTGCACTGACCACCAGGGAGAAGACACTCCGACCAGTAGGTGAGCTTGCTGCTGGGGTCTGGCCGATCGGGACTGAGCAAGATGGGCCGGACATGCCGTGGAGCCCTCCCAGGGTCCCTTCTTGGCTGGCAAACTTTCTGCATCCCTCTCCGGCCCTGATCATGCACTGGTGGGGTCCCTCAGCTTGACCTGCGCCCTCTTGCAATCCAGGACCCCTCAGGGGATGTCAGAGAGCCAGTTTCAGCCCAATCCCACAGGCCAGGCTGAGGAACCCCACTGGTGCACGGATTTGTGCACCAGGCCTCTAGTATTAGAAATAAGAAAGGTCTCAAACTAATGGTCTCAGATAACACCTTAAGAAGATAAGAAATCAAATCCAAAGTAAACAGAAGAAGGAAATAACAAAGATCAAAGTATAAACCAATAAAATAAAAATAAAAAACAACAACAGAGAATCAATAAAACCAAAGCCACTTTTTAGATCAGTAAAGTAGATAAACCTCTGGGCAGTCTAACCTGTAATAAGAAAGGAAACACAGCCGAAACCGGTTTGGCTCAGTGGACAGAGCGTCGGCCTGCGGACTGAAAGGTCCCAGGTTTGATTCCGGTCAAGGGCATGTACCTGGGTTGTGGGCACATCCCCAGTAGGAGATGTGCAGGAGGCGGCTGATCGATGTTTCTTTCTCATCGATATTTCTAACTCTCTATCTCTCCCTTCCTCTCTGTAAAAAATCAATAAAATATATTTAAAAAAAAAAAAAAAGAAAGGAAACACAAATTACCAATATCAGGAATGGGAGAGCCAATATCACTACATATTCTACTGACATCAAAAGGATAATTAGGAACTATTTGAATAACTTTATGCCTAATAAATTTGAGATTTTAGATAAAATGGACAATTTTTCTACAAGATATAAAACAAATATAATTTGTACAGAAATATGCTCCCACAAAGAAAACTTCAGGACTAGTTGGCTTCACTGGTGAATTTTCACCAAAAATTTAAGAAAGAAATAATACCAAGTATACACAGAATTTTTTAAAAAATGAAAGAGAAAGGACAACTTCCCAATTCA
The DNA here is from genome assembly GCF_963259705.1 of Myotis daubentonii. Lineage (NCBI taxonomy): Eukaryota > Metazoa > Chordata > Mammalia > Chiroptera > Vespertilionidae > Myotis > Myotis daubentonii. Next base: position 59,847,525 of record NC_081842.1, on the reverse strand, counting down.
TTCCAAAATGCCAGTATTACTCATTCGGCAACACCAGAAAAAGATATTAAGAAAACTATAGGCAAACTAATATTCCTTATATCCTGAGAAACCAAAAATACCAATCAGAAAGAAAGTATGCACCCTATGCTCATAGCAGCATAATGTACATAGCAGCATAAGATCTGGAAACAGCCCAATTGCCCATCAGTAGATGAGTGGATAAAAAAGCTGTGGTACACCCCTGGTTGGTTTGGCTCAGTGGATGGAGCACTGGCCTGCGGACTGAGGGTCCTGGGTTTGATTCTGGTCAAGGGCATGTGCCCAGGTTGTGGGCTCAATCCCCAGTGGGGGGCATGCAGGAGGCAATCAATCAATGATTTTCTCTCACCATTGATGTTTCTCTCTCTCTCTGTGAAATCAATAAAAATATACTTAAAAAATAGCTGTGGTACATTTATACCATGGAATACTATGCAGCAGAATCTCTTACCCTTTGAGACAGCATGGAGGGACCTGGAAAGTATCATGCCAAGTGAAATAAGTCAGTCAGAGAAAGACAAGTATCACATGATCTCACTCATATGTGGAATCTTATTAACAAAACTAGAGGCCCGGTGCACAAAAATTTGTGCACTGGGGGGTAAGGGATCCCTCAGCCCGGCCTGTGCCCCCTCGCAGTCTGGGACCCCTCGGGGGTGACCACTTGCTGGCTTAGGCCTGCTCCCCGGGGGATTGGGCCTAAGCTGGCAATCAGACATCCCTCTGGCAGCCCGGCAGCCCTCGGGGGATGTCCATTTGACAGCAGGGAGCAGACCTAAGCTTCAGTCAGACATCCTTAGTGCTGCTGAGGAGGCAGGAGAGGCTCCCACCACCACCGCTGTACTGGCAGCCATCAGCCTGGCTTGTGGCTGAGCAGAGCTCCCCCTGTGAGAGCACACTGACCACCAGAGGGCAGCTCCTGCACTGAGCGTCTGCCCCCTGGTGGTCAGTGTGTGTCATAGTGACCAGTCATTCCCAGTCTTTCTGCTGTTAGGGTCAGTTTGCATATTACCCTTTTACTATATAGGATAGAGGCTTGGTGCACGGGTGGGGGCTGGCTGGTTTGCCCTGAAGGGTGTCCCGGATCAGGGTGGGGGTCCTGCTTGGGTGCCTGGCCAGCCTGGATAACGGGCTGATGGCTGTTTGCAGCTGGTCACACCCCCTTTAGGGTGGGGGTCCCCACTGGGGTGCCTGGCCAGTCTGGGTGAGGGGCTAAGGGCTGTTTTCATGCTGGCGGGAGACTGAAGCTCCCAGCCTTTTTTTTTTATTTTTTATTCTGGGATTTATTTACCTTCTATAGCTGTCACTGGAGCTGAGAGCCAGCTCCAGCTCTGAAGCCTGACTCCAGCTCTGAGACCGTGGCTCGCTGAAAGCAGGTATCTGGGTTTGTTTACCTTCTATAATTGAAACTCTGTTGCCATCACTGGCGCTCTAAGCTCTGAGGCCCCGGCTGGCTGAAAGCAGGTATCTGGGGTTTGTTTAGCTTCTATAATTGAAACATTGTTGCTTCTGGAGCTCAGAGCCGGGCCGCAGCAGGCGTGGAACCTTGGCTTCCTCCATCACTGGAGCAAGCAAGCCTCCTGCTCGCTTCAGCTGCGTGGCTGCCGGCCGCCATCTTTGTTGGCAGTTAATTTGCATATCCTGCTGATTAGCCAATGGGAAGCGTAGCGGAGGTATGGTCAATTACCATGTTTGTCTATTATTAGATAGGATAAACTGATGAAGAGAGTAGATCCAGAGACATGGAAGCATGGAACAGAGTGTAGAATCTCAGAGGGCAGGGGGGTGGATGGGAGGCAATCATCCAAAGAACTTGTATGCATATATGCACAGCCCATGGACACAGACACTAGGGTAGTGAAGAGCTGGAGGGAGTCTTCAGGGGGATAAAGAGTAGTACTTTTAACAATAAAGTTAAAACACACACACACACACACACACACACACACACACACACACACTCACACAACAAAACCCCTAATATTCCTCATGAACATAAATGCAAAACTTTAAAACAAAATTTTAGCAAATTGAATACAAAAAAATAGAAGGATAATATATTATTACAAAGTAAAGTTTATCTTGCAACTCTCATTCACTGCTGGTGTGAATGTAAAATGGTACAACCACTTTGGAAAACAGTCTAGCAGTGTCTTAAAACCTTCCAAATATTCCTCATAGATCTAGGCATTCCACTTCTAGTTATTTACCAAGAATAAAACAAGCATAGGTTTATAAATTTATAGATTTATAAAAGAACATACACAGAAGCTTTATTCATAATTGTCAAAAGCTTTCAACCACCCAAATTTGTCCAACAATAAGTGGATAAATTGTGGTATGTATGTATAATATCCTCAGTTATAACAAAAGAATAAATTATTTCTACACACATAATAGGATGAGTCTCAAAATAAGTTTGCTGAACAAAAGGAAACAGAAACACATAAAAAGTATATACAATTTATGTAAAATCCTAAAAAACACAAACTAAGCTATATGACAGAAAGAAGATCAGAGGTTGCCTGGGTAGGAAGAGATGTGAAGAAGAAATTAACAGGGGACCTGGTAATGAGTATGTTCATGCTGTTTATAGTGGTGATGGTTTAAAGCATATGCCAAAATTGATCAAACTGTGTACTTTAAAAGTGTGCAAATTACTATATGTAAATTACACCTCTATTCAAGCTGTTTAAAAGGAAAATCAATAGATAAATGAAAATAAAATGCAAAAAAACCATCAAATTATCAAGGAAATTATAGCCCAATCATGCAAAGGGAAAATGCAAGTATATTCATAAAATAGAATACAATACTTTTCAGCAATATAAAATAAATTATAACATATGGAACAAGATGGATGAATCTCAAAATATACTAAGTGAAAGAAAGAAGCTTTACACAAAAGAGCACACATATGTGGTTACATTAATATGATGCCATAAAACAGGTATAATCATTCTACAGTGAAAAATTGAACACTGTCTCTGGAGAGGAAGGGTAGGATTGACTGCAAAATGATGTGAGTTGAAACCTATTTAATTTTATTAACCAATGTAACCCCAATTTTAAAAAAAAGGGTATGAGGATACTATCGTAATAATATATCTTGTTAAGGATTTGGATAACACATGTATAAGCATATACCAAAACTCAATGAATGGTATACTTAATATTTTTACATTTCATGTTTTGTAAATCCTCAAAAGCACTATGTATACTAATAAAAGGGTAATATGCAAATTAACCATCACTCCATGACAAAGATGGCAGAGCCCATAGATAAAAAGATGGCGGCGCCGGACGGAGCCACGGAGCCAGCCAGAGCGGGCAGGATGCTTGGCTTCCTTCAGGTGGGATGCTTGGCTTCCTTCGTTGCCCCAGCGACAAAGGAAGCCAAGCCTCCCGCAAGCCCTGGCGGGCCGCCCAGGGCCAGTCTCTGGGCGGCAGCAACGGAGCCAGCCAAAGTGCATGGGAGGTGGCTCCGGAGCGAAGGCCCGGGTCCCGGGTGCCGGAGGGAAGCCAGTGCCAGCAGCCAGGGGAAGGAAGACCTATTCTTGCACGAATCTTTGTGCATCAGGTCTCTAGTAAACAAATATTAAAATCTAGTCAATAACATGCATGCTGAGATATTTAGAGAAAAATGTATACAACTTACCATAAAATGTGTAAAAAAATTAAGATGAATCACTGGATAAATGGAAATTTGGTAAGGCAAATACAGTAAAATGTTAGTGACAGAATCTAGATGTTGGGTATACTCATGTTCTTTCAATTTTTTTGAATTGTTTAAAATGTCTTAACAAAACATTGGAGGGAAAGGTTGAGAATGAAAGAATAGAAGAGATTGGAAAGCCTAGATGCTAGAAACCAGGAAGCAGAAGTTTTTATCAGTGCACAGTACTGCCCAGGGAAAATGGGACTCTGCTGGCCAATATGTCTGTCAGTTTGGAAAGATACATTCTTATCTTTATACATGGAGATGAATGAATCCAAGTATCCTAGTTTGACACTAGCTAATTAAGATCATCAAAATAACTCCCTTTGTTCATGCTAAATTAGCAGCCTTCTTGTGATTATAACCTAACTTCCCACAAAAATTTTTATAGAAGGAAGAAAGAAAATACTGGCCAATCAATGGCCACTTAGTAATTAAATGTTTTACTGTTAATTAATTAATGAGAACATTATGATTTCTATAATACACTAATAAATTTGGTTAGACTGAAATGCATGCATTAAACCTGATCAAATCTCAGCCTACCAAAAATGAAATTGCCTTCTCAACTGAGAAAACTGATTATAGATTAAAAAAGAAACGATTACTCTCCTAAGATTTTTAAGATCTTAGAATCAGAAGGGCTCCTGAGATCATGGTGCTTGTTATCTACTTTTTTCTCATTATTTGTTGCTGAGACACTAAATTAATGTCTTTCCTGATTCCTTCCAAAAAGCATTTTATCAGGCCTAAAGGACAAAAGGCTTATTATACTGCCCTCTGGAATAAATTCTCATTAGAACACCCAAACACAAATAGACCATATTCATAAGAAATGTACATTTAATTACCTGTGCACCCTCATTATAAATATCTGGGAAAGAAGTCTGAGTTGCTGTTTCATCATTTTGCAAAGTTGGTTTATTTAGAAATTGGGTAATTTCCTTGGATTTTTGTTCAAGTTGATCTAAGGAAAAGAAAATAAATAGAAATGATTTCTGCCTCAAGTCTGAAACTTAGTGAGTTATTATTTTCTAGGGATACATTATATGCTGTTTAGTTTTCTTAATTACAATTATGCCATCAATGACAACATCTTTTAAAACTGTTAAATGATCTCAAGGACCAAAAGGCATCCCCAGTAAACCCCTTGCTTCAAAGGTAAAATAAAACAGGCCTACGTGGCATTTTTTGTTTTATTTCTTTACTCTTCACTGAAGTGTTATAAAGTCCATGGAGATTTTATAGGAGTTTTAAACATGAACATGGTTCATTTAAGAGGGCAGTGTGCTTATAACACACCGTTCCCATGTTATGCGCCTCAAGGCTTTCTAGTTAATGTTCAGTTCTTCAATACAGATCTTCAACTTAATTCTTTCCTTTATGTATATAACAATCTATTAGAATTAAAATAATTAGAGGCATTTCTTATTTTAATAACATTTTTCAAAAAATGTTTTCTTAAACCTTCATCAAGGATAAAAATTTTCTTTAAAAAGAAATTTTCAATGATAAGAAAAGCATTCAGATCCATGTCCCCCTACCTATGCACTTAGATATAGCCTGAGTTATCCATAAATTATTCCAAATCCTACTCAATTCAGTCACTGAACCCTTCAGACCCCAGTCATATTTTATATAGCCTTCCTTTAAATATCTGACACATCATCATCAATAGTTTTTAGTACAATTATAGTATTAAGCAAGATTATAATTTTCATCAGAGACAGGAGAAACACAACAAAGAGTTCAGAAGAGATGCTTTAATCCTTCCATTGATTCAATTGGTTTGAGCAAATGATGTTATTAACCCTAAAATTCTGAAGTAGGAGCACCCAAGTTCTGGACCGTGAGCTTCAAAAGCAATCAAACACTGACCTTCCAGCTGCTGAATGGCCTGGGCTGAATGAAGTGCCTGCTCACTCTTCTCTTGGAGAAGCTTTGAATTTTCATCCTTTAGAGCATCACAGGCAGAGTGTAGCTCTTGCTCAATCTTTTGAAGACTCAAAATGTGAGAGGTCTTCTCTTCCATTTCTGTTTTGTGCTTCTGCTCCAAAGCACTGTACCGGTACTGAAGTTCAGCCTGCGCTTGACCTGCTTGCTCAAGCTGTTCCAGTAGATGACGCATTTCTTCCTGCAGGTTATGAAAGGATAATTTTCTCTCTGCCACTTCAAGGTCCATCTTTTCCATCAGAGTCTTGGCCTCCTGTCTTTCTGTTTCCACAGTGTTTCTTAAAGTATTATGCTCAGCTTCCATCTGCTGTAACTGCTGAGAGAGAACCTAAGATAAAAAGACAAAGTCTCATGAACCATAAATTCATTCTTTCATCTCAATAAGCAAAGGGAAGTGCCTCTTCTAGGTGAAGCATGGGCTACCAGCCGTGGGCAAACTACGGCCTGCGGGCCGGATCCGGCCGTTTGAAATGAATAAAACTAAAAAAAAAAAAAAGACCGTACCCTTTTATGTAATGATGTTTACTTTGAATTTATATTAGTTCACACAAACACTCCATCCATGCTTTTGTTCCGGCCCTCCGGTCCAGTTTAAGAACCCATTGTGGCCCTCGAGTCAAAAGATTTGCCCACCCCTGGGCTAGACACTCAGCACCAAACCTACAATTGCATAAGACTCTCAATGTTTGCGTCTTGATACTTTTGACAGTTTGTATTTATTTGTGCCATTAATTGTATTATTTATTTGAGTCATTATCTTTTAATTTCTGTCTCTCCCAATACAAAATAAAGTCAATAAGAGAAAGAGACTGTATCTGTTTTATCATCATTGCTCTCTAGCACATAGCACAGTATATAGTATTTTGAGTACACGGTACTCAAAAAACAATGAATGAATGAATAAATTAATTAATTAATCAATCAATCCAGTCCCTGCCTTCAAGGAACTCAGAGTTCAGTGAGAGAGTCACACTTAGATCATTATAATGCAAAATTATAGACACCATGAAAGAGATACTTAAAAGGTATTAAAAGGAGCAGAGAAGGAGGGAAATTTACCAAAAGTCACATATACGCAATCATCTATAAAGTACCAATCTAGTAAGTGACATAACTGGGATTTGAACTTGATTATCTAATGACAACCAGAAAGGGGCCTCAGTGTCAGGGTATGGCTTTTGTTAGGACTGGAGATAAGGGAATATGTTTCTATGCAAGAAAGTCTTCTTAAAAGGAGTTGAAAATTAAGAAGAAAGGAGATGCCTGACTTTCTCCAGCAGCATCTGCACTCACATGAACAAGAAGAGAATGTGAACTATGACACCCATTCCACATTACAATGTGGCTTTTTGAATGTGATAGGGCAGAGACACAAGGAATCCAAGGGCTGGTAGAAGAACAGCCAAAATAGTCGAACATGGGTCTATACTGGACAGGCAAGAGAGAAAGGCCAAAAAGAACTAATAATACTAAAGGAACAAAGTGAAAGGATCAAGGGACCTTGATGAGAAGGAAGGTTAGGAAAGTCTAAGAAAGGGAACAACAAGGTGGGTTACAGTCATGGAATGGAATATTGAGTTTAAGATCTTAGAACATCAGCATCCTTGATCACCTTTAGATTCAAGGGAATATTACAAAATGGTGGGATTAATTCAATCCAACAGAAAGTCAACCAGCAAAAACAAAGAAGGGACAGTACATAAAGCAAAAGAATCATTCAAGACAGAGAAGAGGTAAACTGATAGAAAAGAATCACCAGAGGAGCATATGACATTCTAGAGAAAGTAAGACCTAGGTCTAAAATCACAAAGGAAAAGAACAGCAAAGAAAGATGTGAAATGTAAGTTCATAGGGGAGGCGGGAGGAGGGGACTAGATGAAAGAAGGTGAAGGGATTAGCCAAAGAACACATATGGATAACACACAGACAACAGTGTAGAGATGGGCCGGGGGGGGGGGGGGGGGGGGGGCGGGCGGGAGCTGGGCGGAGGTGGGCAAAAGCAGGGGGGGGGGAGGTAAATAGGCATATCTGTAATAGCGTCAACAATAAAAATAAAGTAAGAAAAGAGATATACATTATAGTAAATATTAAATTTAAAAATACGTATGTTAAATGTAAGCTTCACGAGGGAAAAAAAACATGTACTGTATCTGTTTTGCTTACAATGCACCACCACCACAGGGAATTTGTTGAAAGAATTAATAAATGCCATCAATTCTCTGAAAACTTATAACAAAATCTTATACCTGCTGCCTGGCAAACTACAGTAGAAATGAGTAATGCCGAGGCAGGCAGTTGAGATCAGAGGGCAGTACCTGGTTTCTCTGTTCGGCAGCAGTCAGCTCCTGTTGCAGCAGCTCCACAACCTGAGCACGGCCCAATAAGGCTTCTTCATGCTCTTCAAGCTTCCTCTGTAGCACCCGCAGTTTCTGACAAGGAAACATTTTAGACATAATGTGCTAACACATGAGCACTGTCATTTCAAAATGTCACGTAGATTTGTGAACTTAAGATTTTTGGATGTTGAGGATGACAGATTAAAGAGTGGGACACCAGCATGCCATGCTCCCCAACCAGCAGCAAGAGAGAATCTTGAAAAAGGTCTCTTCCAGAGCACTGACAACCACCAAACTGAGACGCAAGCAAGTACGTGAGTTAGGGAGCCTTTCTAATAATTAAAGAAAATGACACACATCCACTTTTTAAAATTATATAGTCAATGTCCTGTACCTAAATAACACAGGTACATATATATCTCACTTACCAAAGAAAACATTCTCTGCAAGCAAGAACCATTTTTCTTCTAGCGTCATGCATGGTACATGCACTCAATAGACATTTGTTGAATGAATTAATCTATGATACATGTATACATTAATATTCTACTTTAAAAAGCATTGTATTCTGAAACCTTAGTGGTATATTCTGAAGGACTGCTTAGAACTTAGAAAAAGTTTTCACTCAAAATAATTAAATGGATCAATCATGAAAGGCCACTGGAGCCCCTTTAGGTACCACACTGCACTACACACTAAACAGAAACAAATACCTTTGAGTTAGTAGGTGAAAAGCTCAAAATCAATGAAGCCAATTTTCAAAAGAGATTCAATAATTATTTTTTAAATATTGACTTGATGAAAGACTTCATGGCTTCAAAATCAATCCTATTTTAATTTAATTTTTGAAAATTTAAAACTGGCTTCATGATTTGAAGCTTTGGATCAGGTTTTTAATGCACATAGGTAACAGCTTATGATCAACAAACCAAAGGGAAACCAATTTCTGACTACCACATACATTTGCCAATTAAACTCAGCTTTTGAGTACCAACAACCTGGTTAAAGAGGTAAGGTAGGATAAGAAAAAAATAAATAATCAATATGCAACAGAAGACAAGGACACCAAAAAGAAGCCAATTAAGGAGCACGCTAAGACCATGTGAAGAGCAGTGGGTAATGGTGAAAAAAATGGCTGTGACAATTTAACTAAATGTTAACCAAAAATGACAGTCATTCTACTAAGTTTTAGCAACACACCTGTTGCATCTCTGTTTCCACATCTGCCTGGGTTACTAACTGAAGAAGCTCATCTTCATGAAGACGAACTTGTGTTTCAAAGCGGGCATCTTTCTCTCGGACCACCTGCTGCATGGAACTCAACTAAAGACACACCAGAGAAACTATACAAGTTACACTCCCCAAATATCACAAACGAAACTCATAGACTATTCTCCAAAGATTGACACTGAGAACTGATAAGCAATAGGTTCTTCTAATTAAAGTTTGAATGTCAAAGTTGATAATGTTGGAAGAGAGGCAGGCCTGACAGCAACTTCCAAATGTGACAGAAAGCCTATTATCAAATTCAGAAGTCACCCTAAATATAAATTCTGACAGAAAATCGTATTTGCATGGTTGCTAGAAATGTTTAAGTATTCAATAGTTATATATTTTTGAAGTTTCAAGGTTAGAATATTAAACATACAAAGTGAAGTTAGATTTCTGTTAATCCCTAGACACTTCTTTCAATGTTATATTCATGCTTGAAAAGTTTCAATGAAATCCTCATAAGTCAAACTTCAAACTAATGGATTTTTTATTCAGGATTCTCTGCAACAGAAAACATGAATCTTTCTTTCTAGACTTATTTTCAAAGAATTGCTTCTCCCAAAGAACTTTGTGTATTTCCCAACCCACATCACCTCCCCAGATAGCACTTTTCAGTTGTCATTATTTGAAGAGTTCTAGATCATCCTCACTTGTAACTGGCTCTTAATAGAATGAAATAAAAATATGTTGACTGACTGTGAGCTGCTCAGTATCATTGCTATTTTGAGTGTGTGTGCATGCACGTGTTTGCACACACATGTGTGTGTGCCTGCTTATTCATTTCATTAAGATCTCACATATGTAATACCTTAATCAATAAAGAAATTAAAGATTGAAAAAAATCTAAAAGAGTCGAAGAATTAAAAGATTTCTTACAAGCTCAAAAAAAAAAAATCTCCAGTTGAGCATGTCCACCAGCTTTTAGGAGTCCATTTTGCATTGGTCCTTAACTATTGCTGATTTCTCAATTCGTGACACCTTGAATTGACCTTGGCTTTCCTTTTAGGTAAGAAAAGATCTTCAACATTTTTGTGATTATCTGAATTCTGTCATCACTATGAACTTGGAATCCTATGTTTCAAGTGTATAGGCCCTGAAATCCCCTCATTAGCCAAACACATATACAAATCCTTTCCCACAAATGTACCAGTCTTTTTCCTCTCTGAGACTTTGCTCATACCATTCTCCACAAATGAAACACCTTCCCCTACCTTGTCAAGAATATTACATTATCTGTCCATCACAATTTTGCTTAAGTTTCTGTTGAACTCTTGTCACACTCAAAGTAACCACTTTCACCTCTCCAAAATACTTTCAGTCTGTGTTGCTGTTGCTATGCACTTACTTGGAATGACTTGCACTATGATTCATCTGTTAATATGTTTATATATCTTGGCTTTCCATGTTTTAAGCCACTTGTCGGTAAATTTATGTTTTGTATTTTTCATCCTGAATTGCATATAGTGCTTATATATGAAAAGGACACAATAAAAGCTAATAGGTAAAAGTAAGGATTTCAGGATATACAGTTTTAACTGTATACACAACAGTAGACCATCCACAGAGAGAAGGCACTACTAATACTCAAGTTATCAATAAAGTAAACATCTGCTGCAAAGGCACTTCAGGAAAAAAAGAAATGTGTCAGGAGTCGAAAGCATTCCCAAAGAAAAAATATAGGGGTAGGTGGTAAAACTGGAAATTTAGAACAATAATCAGAGAGAAAGAGTTGAGGACACCAGTTCAAACATTCTGGTCCTAGTAGAAGAAAAAAAATATGAAGAATGTCACTAGATACTAGAGTTCCATTTACTATTAAACCACATAAACTATACCACTTTCTCATTACATACTCACTAAGTAATCTTCTGATTATAATTTAACTTCCCACTAAGATTTTGTTAAAAGGAAAGAATGGACCTAATCATTTGTATTTCTTTTAGTTTATCTATCAGTCTCTTTTGAACTTAGCATGAACCCATTCCTAAGAGACTGAATCTCTGGGTGCTATTGAAATCAAATATCTGGGCCTGTAAAACTAAGAAACAGTTATCAATTAGGTTATGGAAAATTCATCAAGGTAAGTAACATTCCAATTCTTCTTCTAGCACAACCTTTTCATTTCTAGTGTAACACTCTAGCTTTATACTTTCATCTACTACAGTTTTAAAAGCGAGTGTCTGAATTGACTTGTCATGTAATAACCCATTAGATTTTCGTGATTCTTTATTCTAACAATTACGAAGTATGTTCCACCCTACCTGAGCAGCTTGCTCTGCCTGTGTCTGGCTCAGTTGGCCTTGCAAAGTGCTAATGAGTTCCTCCTTCTCTTGGAGCTGTTGCTTCATTACTGAAAATTCTTCCATCTCTGTTGAACTTTTATCAAACTGAAGACACAGAAGGAAAAAAAATTATTTAATCAAACTATTTAGCACTCTTAATTCTTTCACCTCCTTTCTTTATTCACCCTAAATACCTACCAATATCCTTCTAACTTCCTCCTAACACAAAAAGGAATTGCATGTATTGCAGTTTTTAAAGAATGTTTATCAAACTATTTTTTAGGAAGATAAAAGCAATAACAGCATTTTTAAAATGTCTCTCACAAAAACAAAACAAAACAAATAAATGAAAATGTCTCTCACATAGAAAGGGACAGTACAACTAGACAGCAAAACCAAAACCCACAGAAAATATTTATACTAAAACCAGGAACGTAGTACCACAAAGTCCAAAATATAAGCAATTAGGGGCAACCCACCAAAAGGCACAAGACCTGGTGTTAGAGTCTGTGAGAGAAGCAATAGAGCAACATCTGATGGCCTTGAGAACAGGAAAACCCCCAAAGATCCAATAAGCACTTACTGGAAAACACAGTTGTCCAATCTTAACAGCAGCTTAAATTGGCAGGACTTGCCCATTTCCCAATATTGGGTAAATACAAGGGGTCAACAGTAAGAAGGACTAACAGGCGAGAACAACCTAGCTCCTCTGAACTCTCCAAATTGACTTAGCAGGGCTGCCTTACAATACACAGACCTATACTAAGAATGAAATGAAAATTGAGCAGAGTAGTGACAACCAAAATAGAAGAAAAAGAAGGTCTATACATGTGCTATATAACTCGTTATCAACTAGCCATATATGGCTACAAAAGGCTTGAAATATGCCTAATGTGAATAAGGAATTTAGTTATTAACATTATTTAATTTTAATTAAAAACTGAAGAAATAGCCCTAACCGGTTTGGCTCAGTGGATAGAGCGTCAGCCTGCGGACTCAAGGGTCCCAGGTTCAATTCTGGTCAAGGGCATGTACCTTGGTTGTGGGCACATCCCCAGTAGGGGATGTGCAGGAGGCAGCTGATCGATGTTTCTTTCTCATCAATGTTTCTAACTCTCTATCCCTCTCCCTTCCTCTTTGTAAAAAAAAGTCAATAAAATATATTTAAATAAATAAATAAATAAAAATTAAAATAAAATAAATAAAAACTGAAGAAATACAATTTTTCCACTAAACACAACTATGTTTTGGTATAAGCAAGAAAATCTTAGAAATCCAACAGTCATATCTTTGAACACAACACAAAAAAACAACAGAAGAGACAAATCAACAAAGCTTTTCTGAACTAAGATTCCTTTCAAACATTGAGGAAAATTAATTTCACACAAAAATAAGGAGCAGAAAGGATCAAGATCAACGCCCCTAAGTCACAATTACAAAACAACTAAGGAAGTGACATTAGCCGAGGAATGGCAGCATAGGATAGCCTCTTATCCTCTCCCCCTGAAATTTCAACAAGTCAACCAACTATAATTCAACAAAGAAATTCCTGCTCAACACAGACACATAACTGAGAGATCCATGTATTGAAACATCTAAAGGTGGACAACCGGGAATAAACAGGGAGACGAGAAGGGAGAAAAGCACATATGGCCTGCCCGGAGAGGGAAGAAAGCCAGCAGTAGCAGGTGCTTCCTTCAGCCGGAACAGAGATCTGTTGGGGGCTGGGGGGGGGGGGGGGGGATGGGGGAGATAGTGGATGGTGGGGGAGCAGACAGCCCAGCAAGGCTAGCAGCAAAGGAGCGAACAGTGTCTGAGTCAGCATATGCTTGACAGAGCATGGGGTTCTATCATGCGGCCTGTTGAGCCAGCAATGGTGTTTCAGACAAAGAAATGGAACCACAGAGTCCTGTTGCCTCTTGGACTTCATAATTCGCTTCCCACTGCCCTTGGACTTGGGTCCAGGAGCATATTATCCGTAAACCAAGAGCTATTGTAGTAAACTGCTATCTCCCTCTGTGACATACCCAGGAGAGGTGCTTGGGGCAGAACCCCACAGAGGTCAGGGGTCGCCATTATGGCGAGGGCAAAACAAACTTTACCCCCAAGCAGCGTGACTGTACTGTGTTATGGAAGCCGCAGAGGTTCAAGACTGGGAAATCACAGAGGTAAAAAAAATCTTGCGATTCAGCACAATCTACTGGAAAATAGTAGAATTATCTCTTTAGAGATAAATAGAGTACAGGCAAAGGACAGCAAATACTAAGAATAACCACAGTAATGAGGATGACCATAAAAAAAATGAAAAATCTCCAGAAAGCAAGCTGGAACACATGGAAATATGTCATATAAATGACAGAGATTTCAAGTTTGAAGTTCTGAAAATACTCAATGAGATGTGAGAAAATACAGACAGGCAAGTCAATGAACTCAGTAAATAAATCAGTGTGACTAAAACGTGTACTTTACCAAAGAAATTGGACTTTAAAAAAGAACCAATCAAAAATCCTGGAAATGAGACATGCAATTAAGGAGATTAAGAGGGAACTACTGAGCATAGAAAACAGAGCCAACCTGATGGAGGAAAGAATAATGAAGATAAGAATCTAGAAATGAAAGAAGGAAGAAGAGAGAGGCCTGAGCATAAAGAAAAATTAAAGAGCTCTATGAGAATTATCTGATTCCATCAGAAAAAGCAATTTTAGAATTATAGGCATTCCAGAGGAGGAGAAGAAGGAGCATAGAACAGAGTCTATTCAAACAAATAGGGAAGTTTGAGAACTTCCAAAACCTATGGAAAGAATTAGATCCTCAAATCCAAGAAGCAAACAGAACACCTAGTTACCTCAATCCACAGAGGCCCTCTCCAAGGCAGTCAAAAATTAATGACAAAGAAAGAATTCTCAAAGCAGCCAGGGAAAAGAAGGAAAACCCCTCAGAATTTCATGTGACTTCTCAGCAGAAACTCTACAAACCAGAAGAGAGTGGAACCAAATATTCAAACATCTGAAAGAGAGAAATTAGAGCCACGAATAATATATCCTGCAATACTATCCTTTAAATATGAAAGGAAAATAAAGATGTTCCCAGACATACAGAAGCTTAGGTATTTTATCACCAGGAAACCTCAATTGCAGGACATACTCAAGGGAGTTATTTTACCTGAAACAAACAAAATAAGGTCATAGCACTATGAGTAAGATCACCAAAAAAGTTACAGCTTAAACAAATTACAGGGTTAATTTGTGATAACAAAAACATAAAAGGGGTAAAGGTCTGAAATGGCAAAGGAGGTTGAAGATCAGATGCATTCAAAAGAAAAAAAAAAAGCTTTGTTATTTATTCAAGTTTATTTTTTATAAACCTAATGGTAACAACACACAAAAATCCACAAATCAGGACACATAGCTTAAAAAAAGAGAAAACAGCCCTAACTAGTTTGGCTCAGTGGACAGAGAGTTGGTCTGCAGACTGAAAGGTCCCAGGTTTGATTCCAGTTAAGAGCATGTACCTTGGTTGCGGGCATATCCCCAGTAGGGCATGTGGAGGAGGCAGCTGATCTATGTTTCTCTCCCATCGATGTTTCTAACTTTCTATCCCTCTCCTTTCCTCTCTGTAAAAAAATCAATAAAATATACATTTTTAAAAAAAGTTTTAAAAAAAAAGTGGAAGCAGAGGAAGTAAGTATGGAATACCACCAAACAAAAACAACAGACAGAAACACAAAGGAAAAGAACCAATAGAGGCACAGAGCTACCAGAAAACAAAAGACAAAATGGCTATAGGAAATTCTCATGCATCAATAATTACCCCAAATGCAAATGGTCTGAATTCACCAATAGAGAGGCACAGAATAGCAGAATGGATCAAAAAACAAAACCCAACCAGATGCTTCCTAAAAGAGGCACATCTAAGCTGCAAGGACAAAGGCAGACTCAAAGTAAAAGGGTGGAAAATTATTCTCCAAGCAAGTAACATCCACAGAAAAGCAGGTGTAGCCATAATTATATCTGACAAAATAGATTTCAAGATAACAAGAGACAAAGACATTTTATAATGATAAAGGAGATCTACATCAAGAAAACATAACACTTCTTAATATATATGCACCCAGCCAAGGAGCACTGAAAAATATAAAATAGCCACACAAAGTATTAAAGGGAGAAAAAGATCAAAACACGATCATATTTGGGGACCTTAATACTCCACGGACAGCTCTATACAGATAAACCAAACAGAAAATCAATAAATATCAGCCTTAAATGAAACACTAGACAAAATGGACATAACTGACATTTACAGAACCTTTCATCGCAGAACACCAGATTATATATTCTTCTCCAATGTACATGGAACATTCTCAAGGATAGACCATAGGTTGGGTTACAGAACTAGCATCAATAAATTGAAGAAGACTGAAATTATACCAAGCATATTTTTGGACCAAGATGCCTTGAAATTACAACTGCAAAAAGGAAATAAAGAAACACACAGATACATGGAAATTAAACAACATATTACTAAAAAATGACTGGGTCAAAGAATAAATAAAAGGTGAGATCAAAAGATATATAGGGATAAATAAGAATGACAATACAACACAAAAAAATTTCTGGGATGCAGTGAAATCAGTAATAAGAGGGAAGTTTAAATCATTACAGGTCTATCTCAAGAAATGAGAAATCCTAAGTAAACAACCTAGTATCATCTTAAAGAACTAGAGAAAGAAGAACAAAAGCAATCCAAAGTCAGCACAAGAAAGGAAATAATAAAAATTAGAGCAGAACTGAATTAAATAGAGAACAAAAAGACTACAAAAAATTAATAAAACAAAGAGCTGGTTCTTTGACAAGATTAATAAAATTGACAAACCCCTGGCTAGACTCACCAAGGAAAAAAAAGGGAAAAGACCCATATAAACAAAATTAGAAATGAGAGAGAAATCACCATGGACATCATAGATATACAAAGGATCATACCAGAATATTATGAAGGACTATATGCCACCAAATTCAATAACCTAGAAGAAATGGATAAGTTCCTAGAATTATGTGACCTGCCTAGTCTAAATAAAGAATTGGGAAATCTAAACAGACCGATCAGTAGTGAGGAAATTGAAACAACCATCAAAAACTTCCCAAAAATAAAAGTCCAGGACCAGATAATTTCACCAGTGAACTCTACCAAACGTTCAAAGATTTAAAACCTATCCTTCTCAAACTCTTTAAAAAAAAATTGAAGAGGCAATACTTCCTAATACATTCTATGAGGCCAATATAATCCTAAGACCAAGCCTGGCAAAGATAACACAAAAAAAGAAAACTACAGACCAATATCTTTGATGAATACAGATGCAAAAATTCTGAACAAAATACTAGCAAATCGAATACAGCAATACATCCCAAAAATAATACATTACCATCAAGTGGGGTTCATTCAAGGGGCACAAGGATAGTTCAACATATGAAAATCAGTCAATTTAACACACCACATTAACAAAAGAAAGGATAAAAATCATATGATCTTATCAATAGACACAGAAAGAGCATCTGATAAGATACAGCATCCATTCATGATTAAAACACTCAATAAAATAGGAATAGAAGGAAAGTACCTCAACATAATAAAGGCCATATATGATAAACTCTCAGCTAATATCAAACTCAGTGGTAGAAAACTGAAAGCTTTTCCTCTAAGATCAGGAACAAGGCAAGGATGTCCACTCTCAACACTTATTCAACACAGTGCTGGAAGTCCTAGACAGAGCAATAAGGCAACAGAAAGAAATAAAAGGCATCCAAATTGGAAAAGAGGAAGTAAAACTGTCCTTATTTGCAGACGACATGATATTATACATACAAAACCCTAGAGATTCCATCAAAAAATGATTAGAAACAATAAACAAAAACAGTCAAGTTGCAGGATACAAAACCAATGTGCAAAAATCCATTGCCTTCCTGTATACTAACAACAAAACTTCAGAAAAGAATGAAAAAAATTCCTTTCGCAATTGCAACCAAAAGAATAAAATACCTAGAAATAAACTTAACAAAGAATGTGAAAGACCTATATATAGAAAATTACAAAGCATTATTTAAAAAGATTGAAAAAGATAAAACAAAATTTAAAAATAACCCGTGTTCATGGATTGGGAAAATCAACATAGTTAAAATGGCCATATTACCCAAAGCAATATACAGATTTAATGCAACCTCCATCAAAATCCAATGCCATTATTTAAAGAAGTAGAATGAGAAATCATCAGATTTTTATGGACCCTCAAAAGACCCCAAATAGCCAAAGCAATTCTGAGAAAAAATAACAAAGCTGGAAGTATCATAATACCTGACTTCAAATTATACTACCGAACTACTATAATCAAAACAGCATGGTATTGGCAAAGAAACAGATGCACAGATCAGTGCAACAGAATGGAGAGCCCAGCTATAAAACCACATGTATATGGACTAATAATTTTTGACAAAGAAGCCAGAAACACACAATGGAGTAAAGATAGTCTCTTTAATAAATGGTGCTGGGAAAACTGGAAAGCCACATGCAAATGAATGAAACTGAATTACAGTTTGTCCCCATGTACAAAAATTAATTCAAAATGGATCAAAGACCTAAATATAAGACCCAAAACAATAAGTTACATAGAAAAAAATATAGGTACCAAACTTATGAATATTAGTCATAGAGAACATTTTATGAACTTGAGCCCAAGGCAAAAAAATATGAATGGGACTATATCAAATTAAAATGCTTCTTCACAGCAAAAGAAACTGACAACAAAACAAAGAGGCAGCCAAACAGATGGGAGATGATATTTGAAAACAGTTGCTCTGACAAAGGTTTAAATTCCAAAATATATAAAGAACTCATAAAACTCAACACCAAACAAGCAACTCAATCAAAAAGTGGGCAGAGGACCCAAAAATACACCTCTCCCTAGAAGACACACGAATAGCCAATAGATATATGCAAAGATGTTCAACCTCACTGGCAATCAGGGAAATGCAAATCAAGACTACAATGAGATACCATCTCACACCTGTTAGTGTGGCCATTATCAACAAGACAAGCAATAGCAAGTGTTGGAGAGGTTGTGGAAAAGAGGGAACACTCATCCACTGCTGGTGGGAATGTAGACTGGTACAACCACTATGGGAAGCAGTCTGGTGATTCCTCAAAAAATTGAGAATAGAGCTACCATACGACCCAACAATTCCTCTCTTTGGAACATACCTGAAAACTTCAAAATCATCTATTTGCAAAGATATATGCACGCCTATGTTCACTGTAGCATTATTCAGGGTGGCCCAGACATAGCAACAAACAAAATGTCCTGCGATAGAGATAAAGATGTGGTACATATACACAATGGAATACTACTCAGCCATAAGAAAGGATGAAACAGCCATTTGCAACATGGGTGGATGTAGGGAGCGGCTCTAGAGTTAAGCCTCAGATTGACCTGTGGCAGGGCCACAAACAAGTCCCAGCTTAGATGGCAGAGCCCTCTTAGCATAATTAAGCTTGACCTTATGGCTACCCCTTAGATCCTTCCTAGGTAGCTAATGGACTGTGGGAGGTGCAGCAAGTGCTGCCAAAACAAGTGCAACTCACAAGAACATTGTAACTATGGTGACTACTACCTTGTTTTTCTCTGACTATAAAATAAAGCCTTGCCCTAACTGGTTTGGCTCAGTGGATAGAGCATCGGCCTGCGGACTGAAAGGTCCCAGGTTCGATTCCGGTCAAGGGCATGTACCTTGGTTGCGGGCACATCCCCAGTAGGAGGTGTGCAGGAGGCAGCTGATTGATGTTTCTCTCTCATCGATTCTAACTCTCTATCCTTCTCCCTTCCTCTCTGTAAAAAAATCAATAAAATATATTTTTAAAAAAATAAAAATAAAAATAAAGCCTCAGCTTGCTGGCTGGATCCTTCTCTGTGGCCTCATCCAGGCACAGGAGATCCTCCGAGCCCCAGCTATATTCTCTTTGTCTGTCTTTTCTTTAATCCTTCGTTGTCCCTCCTCAGCTCACTGAACCCTTGGTTGTATTGGCACGGCACAGGTGGACTTGGAGAACTTTACACTAAGTGAAATAAGTCAGTCAGAAAAAGCTAAGGAACCTATGATTTCACTCATATCAACACTAATAAAAGAGAAAAATGGTAATTGGCGTACGAGCTACCCTTTTCATTGGCTAATCAGGGCTAACCAACAAGATGGCGGTTAATTTGCATATGTAGGCACAATGCAGGGAGGCGAAAGGGAAAGCAGGAAGAAGCCCCCTGCCACTGACAGTGATCGGAAGCTAAGAGCTGGGGAGCTAAGAGCTGGGGCAGGAAGAACCCCCCTGCCACTGACAGTGATCGGAAGCTAAGAGGGGGGAGCCTTTGCCCTGCCCCCCAGCCATGATCGGAGAATCAGGTGCCTTTTCCGCCCTGGCCAGTGATAGCAGGAAGTAGGGGTGGAGCCAGCGATGGGAGCTGGGCACGGTCGAAGCTGGCAGTCCCGGGAGCTAGGGGCCCCTTGCCTGGGCCTAAAGCGAAGCCCACGATCGCGGGGCCGCTGCAGCTGCGGGTCCCCGCTGCCCGGGCTGAACGCCTAGGTCAGAGGCATCAGGCCTGGGCAAGGGGCCGATCCTGCGATTGGAGGGTGATGGGGGTCAATGCCTGAGGGCTCCCAGTATGTGAGAGGGGGCAGGCTGGGCTGAGGGACACTCCCCCACACACACACCCAGTGCACGAATTTTGTGCACCTGGCCCCTAGTCTATATATATAAAAGCCTAAGTGATCATCTGACTATTTGATCATCCGACCGGTAGCCATGATGCACAATGACCACCAGGGGGCAGACACTCCAACTGATAGCTATGACACGCATTGACAACCAGGGGGCAGATGCTCCATGCAGGAGTTGCCGAGCTGTGGTGACTTGGTAGCTGCAGCTCTCGGGTGTCGCACCTGGAACCAGAAAGGAGGGAGCCCAATTCCAGGGTGTGTCACCTGAGAACCACCCTCTCACAATTTGGGACACCTCAGGGGAGCCTGATCCTAATCCTCGCAGGCCAGGCCTCTAGTGTGGGATATAAAACTGAAACTTATGAACACAAACAGCAATGTGTTAGCTGCCGGAGTGTGGGGAGAAAGGAGTCCTAATATATGGTGGCATGAGATTTGACTTTGGGTGGTGAGCACATGGTGCAATACAGATCTTGTAATATAGAAACCCACACCCGAAACCTATATTTTCATGTTGACCAATGTCACCCCAATACATTTAATAAAAAAATATAAAAATAAAAAACAACTAAGGAGCAGAATAATATATTTACAGGTTATAAAAACATATCAGTGTTATGTTAAAAAAAATTATACTCTTTCAAAAGATGTTAAAAATTATGAAAATTATATGACACAAAAGAACACCATAAATCAGAATTGAAAAACTCAGAAATAAGGTGACAGAACTCAAGAAGAATTTGATATAAAAGAAAATCATTTCAGAAAAAGAAGACAACACAAGAAGGAATACAAAAATAAAGACAACACAGAACTTAGACACAGAACCTACACAGAACCTAGAGACAGAAGAACTTCGCTGGAGAGAACATGGCAAAAGATCCTGGACAGAAACTGGCCACAGAACCTAGAGACAGAACCTAGCGAGAGAACATGGCAAAAGACCCTGGAAAGAAACTGGCCAAAGAACCTAGAGACAGAACCTGGCTACAGAACCTGGATAGAACATGGCAAGAGAACCTGACTAGAACCTGGTGACTGAACCTGGCTGGAGAACCTGGACAGAACCTGGCTGGAGAACCTAGCGAGGGAACATGGCTACAGATCCTGGCTGGAGAACCTGGAGAACCTGGCTGGAGAACCTAGCAAGAGAACATGGACACAGAATCTGGCTGGAGATCCTAACCAGAACTTCGCTGGAGATCCTGAACAGAACTTGGCTGGAGATCCTGGCTAGGCTGCTGATCAACTGAACGCTGTCTCCGTGTCATTCCTTCTTCGCCGACTCCGTCTACACCTTTGGGAACCCCTGGACCTGCTGGGGTTGGACCCCAGCATCTGGCGCCCGAACAGGGACCCCTAGGGAAGAGGAACAAGCTGTCCTGACATTACACACAGTGTGCTCGGCCCGGACACACTACCAGCGTCAGAGCACACAGACTGACGCAGGGCCCCAGGGAGTGGCTGGCAGTGCGGCGCATGCTCTGGAAACTGCTAGCTGGCCCAGAAAGCGTCTCCAGTGTTGGTGGAGACATAACTCCGAAGGCATGTAAGATGACTGTGATTAAAGTCGTTTGATGAAGCTCAGGTGTGAGGGAAAAAGGCAATATGAGTACATAAATACACAGGCTAATATTTACTGAAATGGAAGATTTAAAAAAATTAAATATTAGACACTGAAAAAAAACACACAAAAAAACATAAAGAGGGAGAACCAAGATGGCGGCATAGGTTAACGCCGGTGTTTGCTGCTTTGAACAACTACTTCAAAAGTGAAACTAAAACACGGAACGGACATCACCCAGAACCACAGGAACGCTGGCTGAGTGGAAGTCCTACAACTAGGAGGAAAGAGAAACGCATACGGACACTCAGAGGAGGCGCAGTGCTGAAGTCAAATTCTGAGGTGCGGAGTGCGCGGAGCGGGCTGGCGGCGGAGGGCGCGGTTGGCGTTTTCAATCAGGAGGGAGTCGCAGACTCTGAGCTCCAGATACAGGCGAGTCTTTAGGAATTCAGACTCAAACGGGAGAAGCGGGACTGTCTGGCTTCGGTCAGAGCGAGTGCAGCTTTCTCTCCGAGCTTTGCAGCAGGTGCTGGGACTCAGAGAGGCAGAGCCCCTGGGGACAAGACTGAGAGCCGCCATAACTGCTCTCTCTGGCCCACCCTGTTGATCCTGTGCGACCCGCCCTGCCCACGCCCTGCACAGAGGCATTTGCCCGATAGCCTCAGGCAAAGGCTAGATTAGCACCTCCCTAGAGGACAGAAGTTCTCTCACTGCTGACACAGCTGATTCTCATAGCCACTTGGCCTGGAGGTCAAACCCTCCCTGGAATTAGCTACAACAATCAAGATTTATCTATAAGACTGCGAACGAAGACCACTAGGGGTGCACCAAGGAAGCATAACAAAATGCGGAGACAAAGAAACAGGACAAAATTGTCAATGGAAGAAATAGAGTTCAGAACCACACTTTTAAGGTCTCTCAAGAACTGTTTAGAAGCTGCCGATAAACTTAATGAGATCTACACGAAAACTAATAAGACCCTCGATCTTATATTGGGGAACCAACTAGAAATTAAGCACACACGGACTGAAATAACGAATATTATACAGACGCCCGACAGCAGACCAGAGGAGCGCAAGAATCAAGTCAATGATTTGAAATGCGAGGAAGCAAAAAACATCCAACCGGAAAAGCAAAATGAAAAAAGAATCCAAAAATGCGAGGATAGTGTAAGGAGCCTCTGGGACAGCTTCAAGCGTACCAACATCAGAATTATAGGGGTGCCAGAAGATGAGAGAGACCAAGATATTGAAAACCTATTTGAAGAAATAATGACAGAAAACTTCCCCCACCTGGTGAAAGAAATGGACTTACAGGTCCAAGAAGCGCGGAGAACCCCAAACAAAAGGAATCCAAAGAGGACCACACCAAGACACATCATAATTAAAATGCCAAGAACAAAAGACAAAGAGAGAATCTTAAAAGCAGCAAGAGAAAGAAACACAGTTACCTACAAGGGGATACCCATACGACTGTCAGCTGATTTCTCAACAGAAACTTTGCAGGCCAGAAGGGAGTGGCAAGAAATATTCAAAGTGATGAATACCAAGAACCTACAACCAAGATTACTTTATCCAGCAAAGCTATCATTCAGAATTGAAGGTCAGATAAAGAGCTTCACAGATAAGGAAAAGCTAAAGGAGTTCATCACCACCAAACCAGGATTATATGAAATGCTGAAAGGTATCCTTTAAGAAGAGGAAGAGGAAGAAAAAGGTAAAGATACAAATTATGAACAACAAATATGCATCTATCAACAAGTGAATCTAAGAATCAAGTGAATAAATAATCTGATGAACAGAATGAACTGGTGATTATAATAGAATCAGGGACATAGAAAGGGAATGGACTGACTATTCTTGGGGGGGAAAGGGGTGTGGGAGATTCGGGAAGAGACTGGACAAAAATAGTGCACCTATGGATAAGGACAGTGGGTGGGGAGTGAGGGCGGAGGGTGGGGCGGGAACTGGGAGGAGGGGAGTTATTGGGGGGGAAAAAGAGGAACAAATGTAATAATCTGAACAATAAAGATTTAATTAAAAAAAAAAAAAAAACCTGGACCCTTCAGTCGCAGGCTGACCCTACCCACTGAGCCAAACCAGCGAGGGCCGTGGTCGGCAGTGCGATTGAAACTTCATGGCCCATGCGCAGAAGTCGGTATTTTGTGGAAAAGCCACACCCAAGGGGCCAAAGAGCTACATGTGGCTCATGAAACCGGTTTGACTCAGTGGATAGAGCATCGGCCTGTGGACTGAAGGGTCCTAGGTTCGATTCTGGTCAAGGGCATGTACCTTCATTGTGGGCACATCCCCAGTAGGGAGTGTGCAGGAGGCAGTTGATCGATGTTTCTCTCTCATCGATGTTTCTAACTCTCTATTCCTCTCCCTTCCTCTCTGTAAAAAATCAATAAAATATATTTAAAAAAAAAAAAACAAAAAACATAAAGACAGCTCTGGCCAGTTCACTTCAGTGGTTAGAGCATTAGCTCTTGGACTGAAGGTTCACGGGTTCAATTCCAGTCAAGGGTATGTACCTTGGTTGCAGGCTCAGTTGGGGTGCATGTGGTAAGCAATCAATTGATGTGTCTCTCTCACACTGAAGTTTCTCTCTCTACCCCACTCCATCTTACTCTCTAAAAATAACTGGAAAAAATATCCTCGGGTGAGGATTAACAACAACAACAAAATAAACACAAAATAGAATGCCTTAAGTGAAAGAAGAAACATAAAATGAAAAAAAGAGATAAAAAGCAAATGAGACAAAGTGACAAATATTAAAGATAAATCAAAGATGAAACATATAGCTGAAAGAAGTCCCTAATGAAGAAAACAGACCAAATACAATAAGCTATATAATTAAAGGAAAGTCTTCTGAAATAAAAATGTGAAACTATATATCAAAAAGCATACTTGGTATCAATAAACATCAACCAAGAATGACAAATACTAGTGTATAGTCTAATAAAATTATCATACTTAGGAAAGAAGGGAGGGAAAGAAAGGCAAGAAAGAAGTAAGGATGCCGAAACCGGTTTGGCTCAGTGGATAGAGTGTCGGCCTGCGGACTGAAAGGTCCCAGGTTCGATTCCGGTCAAGGGCATGTACCTTGGTTGCGAGCACATCTCCAGTAGGATATGTGCAGGAGGCAGCTGATCGATGTTTCTCTCTCATCGATGTTTCTGACCCTCTATCTCTCTCCCTTCCTCTCCGTAAAAAATCAATAAAATATATTAAAAAAAAAAAAAAAGAAGTAAGGAAATTGATAGATAACATGGATAAATACCCACTGGGCACCTAAAAAATCTTTGTCATATAATAATCCATGGGCTTTGGTGAATTGTTAACTTAATGACATGAAGTGGTACACTACATACCTGTGCAGCTTGCTCTGCCTGTGCCTGGGTCAGCTGGGCTTGCAAACTGCTAATTAGTGCCTCCTTCTCCTGGAGTTTACACTTCATCTTTTCCACTTCCATCTCCTCCTCTGTAAAACTCTTGTCATGCTGAAAATGCAAAAGACAAATATTTAAAAATATTACAGCCCTCACCAATTTGGCTCAGTGGATAGAGCATCGGCCTGCGAACTGAAGGGTCCCAGGTTCGTTTCCGGTCAAGGGCATGCATGTACCTTAGTTTCGGGCACATCCCCAGTGGGAGGTGTGCAGGGGGCAGCTGATCGATGTTTCTCTCTCATCAATGTTTCTAGCTCTCTATCCCTCTCCCTTCCTCTCTATAAAAAATCAATAAAATATATTTTTTAAAAATATTACAATTAATATATATTTGATCTTTTGTTCTAATTTGCCCTATAAAACCATTTGATTCATTTTATCAAACTGATGGGAGCAAGAGAAAACACCTGCCTGAACAAGTAAGAAACTTTAGAATTTTCCAGTTTTAGTAGCACCAAGTAGTTCCTACTAGACCCATCCTCCCTCAGGTAACAGCTACAAACATGGATAAGAAATAAAAGCAACTATCTGAAAATGAGGAGAGCAACCAAAACCCTATACTGGAGGGATGTTGATAGTTGGGAAAAATGGCACCGAGTTTCCCATGTTTATGGTTTTTAGTCTGAGGGCAAAACCTGTCAGTGTCATGCCGGACTCAACAGAAAACTCAGTCTCCCTGCCTTGAAGAGCCAGAGGCCAAAACTCCTAAGTGAGGGGCAAAAGATCATAAAAGAACCGGTGAGAGGAAATCAAAATCTTTCAATAGTCTATTTTTCCCCCCAAAAGCTCCTTAGGCTCAACCAGATTATGCCTCACTATTGACTCCACACCCCTTCCCCCAAATGAACCTAGTCTCCTTATTGGAGTTACACCAAATAATTTTATACTTTCTTTCATGTATTAGTTGTTCAAGCATCTGAAGATTACCATCATTTCTTCAAGTACACTTTCCACAGAATATTTAGCTCTGTAATAGATGTATAACAGTTAAAGGGCTGCTGGAACTTAGAAATCATTTAATCCAATCCTTTTATTTAACACTAGAGGCCCGGTGCACAAAAATTTGTGCACTCGGGGTTGGGAGAGGAGGTCCCTCAGCCTGGCCTGTGCCCTCTCACAGTCTGGGGCCCATCAGGAGATAAGGACCTGCTGGTTTAGGCCTGCTCCCGGGTGGCAGAGGGCAGGCCTAATCCTAGGTGTAACCCCTGGTGGGGCTCAGAGCAGGGCCCATTGGGGAGTTGGGGCCCCGCCTCCTGTCATGCACAGAGCAGGGCGGATTGGGAGGTTGCGATGCCACCCTCAGTCATGCTCAGGGTAGGGCCGATTGGGGGGTTGGGGCACCACCCCCTGTCACACTCAAGGCAGGGTCCATAGGGAGGTTACAGCGCCACTCCTGTCATGCACAGAGCAGGGCCGATCAGAGGGTTGGGGCTCCACACCCTGTCACACTGATCCCGGTGCTGGGAAGCCTCGCTGCTCCGCTGATCCCAGGGCCAGGACGCCTCTCGGCTCCCCTGATCCCTGGCCCGGAGGCCTCTCGGCTCCGCTGATCACCGGGCCGGGAGGCCTCTTGGCTCCCCTGAACGCAGGGCCGGAGGCCTCTCGGCTCCGCTGATCACCGGGGTGGGAGGCCTCTCTGCTCCGCTGATTGCGGGGCCTCCGACTCCGCTGATCACGGGGCCGGGAGGCCTCTGGACTCCGCTGATCACTGGGGCTGGGAGGCCTCTCGGCTCTGCTGATCACTGGGGCTGGGAGGCCTCTCGGCTCCGCTGATCACCGGGCCGGGAGGCCTCTGGACTCCGCTGATCACCGGGGCCGGGAGGCCTCTGGACTCCGCTGATCACCGGGGCTGGGAGGCCTCTCGGCTCTGCTGATCACTGGGGCTGGGAGGCCTCTCGGCTCCGCTGATCACCGGGCCGGGAGGCCTCTGGACTCCGCTGATCACCGGGGCCGGGAGGCCTCTCGGCTCTGCTGATCACTGGGGCTGGGAGGCCTCTGGACTCCGCTGATCACCGGGGCTGGGAGGCCTCTCGGCTCTGCTGATCACTGGGGCTGGGAGGCCTCTCGGCTCCGCTGATCACCGGGCCGGGAGGCCTCTGGACTCCGCTGATCACCGGGGCCGGGAGGCCTCTCGGCTCCGCTGATCACCGGGGCCGGGAGGCCTCTCGGCTCCGCTGATCACGGGCGCCCGGAGGCCTCTCGGCTCCGCTGATCACTGGGGCCGGGAGGCCACTCAGCTCCGCTGATCACGGGCGCCGGGAGGCCTCTCGGCTCCGCTGATCACTGGGGCTGGGAGGCCTCTCGGCTCCGCTGATCGCGGGGCCTCGGACTCCGCTGATCACCGGGGCTGGGAGGCCTCTGGACTCCGCTGATCACCGGGGCTGGGAGGCCTCTCGGCTCTGCTGATCACTGGGGCTGGGAGGCCTCTCGGCTCCGCTGATCACCGGGCCGGGAGGCCTCTGGACTCCGCTGATCACCGGGGCCGGGAGGCCTCTCGGCTCCGCTGATCACCGGGGCCGGGAGGCCTCTCGGCTCCGCTGATCACCGGGGCCGGGAGGCCTCTCGGCTCCGCTGATCACGGGCGCCCGGAGGCCTCTCGGCTCCGCTGATCACTGGGGCCGGGAGGCCTCTCAGCTCCGCTGATCACGGGCGCCGGGAGGCCTCTCGGCTCCGCTGATCACTGGGGCTGGGAGGCCTCTCGGCTCCGCTGATCGCGGGGCCTCGGACTCCGCTGATCACCGGGGCTGGGAGGCCTCTCGGCTCCGCTGATCACGGGGGCCGGGAGGCCTCTCGGCTCCACTGATCACCGGGGCTGGGAGGCCTCTCGGCTCCGCTGATCACCGGGGCCAGGAGGCCTCTCGGCTGATCACCGGGCAGGGAGGCCTCTGGACTCCGCTGATCACGGGGGCCGGGAGGCCTCTCGGCTCCGCTGATCACGGGGGCCGGGAGGCCTCTCGGCTCCGCTGATCACCGGGGCAGGGAGGCCTCTCGGCTCCGCTGATCACCGGGGCCAGGAGGCCTCTCGGCTGATCACCGGGCAGGGAGGCCTCTGGACTCCGCTGATCACAGGGGCTGGGAGGCCTCTGGACTCCGCTGATCACCGGGGCTGGGAGGCCTCTCGGCTCCGCTGATCACAGGGGCCAGGAGGCCCCTCGGCTCCGCTGATCACTGGGGCCGGGAGGCCTTTCGGCTCCGCTGATCGCGGGGCCTCCGACTCCGCTGATCACCGGGGCTGGGAGGCCTCTCGGCTCTGCTGATCACTGGGGCTGGGAGGCCTCTCGGCTCCGCTGATCACCGGGCCGGGAGGCCTCTGGACTCCGCTGATCACCGGGGCCGGGAGGCCTCTGGACTCCGCTGATCACCGGGGCTGGGAGGCCTCTCGGCTCTGCTGATCACTGGGGCTGGGAGGCCTCTCGGCTCCGCTGATCACCGGGCCGGGAGGCCTCTGGACTCCGCTGATCACCGGGGCCGGGAGGCCTCTCGGCTCTGCTGATCACTGGGGCTGGGAGGCCTCTGGACTCCGCTGATCACCGGGGCTGGGAGGCCTCTCGGCTCTGCTGATCACTGGGGCTGGGAGGCCTCTCGGCTCCGCTGATCACCGGGCCGGGAGGCCTCTGGACTCCGCTGATCACCGGGGCCGGGAGGCCTCTCGGCTCCGCTGATCACCGGGGCCGGGAGGCCTCTCGGCTCCGCTGATCACCGGGGCCGGGAGGCCTCTCGGCTCCGCTGATCACGGGCGCCCGGAGGCCTCTCGGCTCCGCTGATCACTGGGGCCGGGAGGCCTCTCAGCTCCGCTGATCACGGGCGCCGGGAGGCCTCTCGGCTCCGCTGATCACTGGGGCTGGGAGGCCTCTCGGCTCCGCTGATCGCGGGGCCTCGGACTCCGCTGATCACCGGGGCTGGGAGGCCTCTGGACTCCGCTGATCACCGGGGCTGGGAGGCCTCTCGGCTCTGCTGATCACTGGGGCTGGGAGGCCTCTCGGCTCCGCTGATCACCGGGCCGGGAGGCCTCTGGACTCCGCTGATCACCGGGGCCGGGAGGCCTCTCGGCTCCGCTGATCACCGGGGCCGGGAGGCCTCTCGGCTCCGCTGATCACCGGGGCCGGGAGGCCTCTCGGCTCCGCTGATCACGGGCGCCCGGAGGCCTCTCGGCTCCGCTGATCACTGGGGCCGGGAGGCCTCTCAGCTCCGCTGATCACGGGCGCCGGGAGGCCTCTCGGCTCCGCTGATCACTGGGGCTGGGAGGCCTCTCGGCTCCGCTGATCGCGGGGCCTCGGACTCCGCTGATCACCGGGGCTGGGAGGCCTCTCGGCTCCGCTGATCACGGGGGCCGGGAGGCCTCTCGGCTCCACTGATCACCGGGGCTGGGAGGCCTCTCGGCTCCGCTGATCACCGGGGCCAGGAGGCCTCTCGGCTGATCACCGGGCAGGGAGGCCTCTGGACTCCGCTGATCACGGGGGCCGGGAGGCCTCTCGGCTCCGCTGATCACGGGGGCCGGGAGGCCTCTCGGCTCCGCTGATCACCGGGGCAGGGAGGCCTCTCGGCTCCGCTGATCACCGGGGCCAGGAGGCCTCTCGGCTGATCACCGGGCAGGGAGGCCTCTGGACTCCGCTGATCACAGGGGCTGGGAGGCCTCTGGACTCCGCTGATCACCGGGGCTGGGAGGCCTCTCGGCTCCGCTGATCACAGGGGCCAGGAGGCCCCTCGGCTCCGCTGATCACTGGGGCCGGGAGGCCTTTCGGCTCCGCTGATCGCGGGGCCTCCGACTCCGCTGATCACCGGGGCTGGGAGGCCTCTCGGCTCCGCTGATCGTGGGGCCGGGAGGCCTCTCGGCTCCTCTGATCCCAGGCCCTGAGGCCTCTCTGCCCTGCTGCTTCAGGGCTGTTTGGCTTCGCTCTGCTTGGAGCCTGAGTATGCAAATTAACCGCCATCTTTTAGCTTCTATAATTAAAACACTGTATCTTTTGGAGTTGTTGCTTCAGGAGCTCAGAGCCCTGCAGCTGCGGGGATCCTTGAATTTCTCCATGGCTGGGGCAACCAAGCCTCCTATTCTCAGCTGCCTGGCTGCCAGCCGCCATCTTGGCTGACAGTTAATTTGCATATCTCGCTGATTAGCCAATGAAAAAGGTATCGGTTGTACGCCAATTACCATTTTTCTCCTTTATTAGTATAGGAAAAGAAGGAACTGATGTTGTAAAATGTTGATTTGCTTAAGCAGTGATGGCGAACCTATGACACGTGTGTCAAAGGTGACACACGAACTCATTTTTTTGGTTGACTTTTCTTTGTTAAATGGCATTTAAATATATAAAATAAATATCAAAAATATAAATCTTTGTTTTACTATGGTTGCAAAGATCAAAAAATTTCTATATGTGACACGACACCAGAGTTAAGTTAGGGTTTTTCAAAATGCTGACACGCCGAGCTCAAAAGGTTTTCCATCACTGGCTTAAGGTCTCAGAACTTAAAAAAAAAAGGCAGATTATAAAATGGATAATTTTTCGGTCTCCTGAAATGGATAATTTAAAAATCTAAAACATAGCAGAGGAAAGGCAAGTTAGAAGAAACAAAGTCACATGGGAAAAGTTGCTACTATCGTAGCTAGGGGGAAGAAAGAATTACCAGAGGAGAAACCAAGAAGGAAGAAAAGAAGAATTGAGCTGAAGAAATTATATGAGAAGAATGACAACAGCTTCTAAAACAAGCTATTTAGAAGTTAAATAAAGCAATCAATGCAGGAGAAGTAATGTCTTCGGAGCATTAGACCCACAAAGAAAGATTAACTAGGAAGCTAACTAGTTACCCCAAGGGTTGTACCTAGAGAATCAATTAAATTTCCCAAGAACTAAAAGTACTGAAAATAAAAACACTAGTGGGTCAAAGGGTGAGACAGGATGAAATTAAGAAAATCAAAAGATTTCTTATGCAGAGTGAAGTCTATGCCAACTATGGTATGCACATGTGACATATTACCCTCCATATATTCTATACCAAACTTAGAAAGGTAACAAAGACGAGTTTTGAAAAAATGCTCTATTCCTCAAAAGGCACCACTTTCCTTACTCCTCTATCTCCATCTTCAAACTGTTTTATTGGTTGTGGTTATCAGTCTAGAGAACATACCTTATAGAAGTGGTTCTCAACCTTCCTAATGCTGAGACCCTTTAATACAGTTCCTCCAATTTCATTGTTACAAATCGAACATAATTAAAGCATAATTATTAATCACAAAAACAATATGTAATTATATATGTGTTTTCCAATGGTCTTAGGCGACCCCTGTGAAAGGGTCATTCGACCCCCAAAGGGTTGAGAACCACTGCCTTATAGGGAGGCCAAGGCAATCTAACTGAGCCTACCATGCATGAAACTTTAACTCTTATATGGCCATATAAGGACATAAAATATTCTCTATCAAGTTACTGAATTAAAGAATTTCAGATCTGGAAGAAACCTAGAGACCATCTAGCTTAACCTTCTAACCAATCTTCTAACCAATAATGAAACTTCTCCAAAAGCAATGTCTTCTACCTAAAAACCTCACTTCAGTTACTTCTTTTCATTAGCCTTTGTTTTTTGTGCGTTTTTTGGATTATGAGATCTTTTTTTTAAATATATTTTTATTGTTGATAATATTACAAATGTCTTCCATTTCTCTCCCTTCCGCCCAGCCCCTACTCTCCACCTTAAACCTTCACCATACTATGTATTGTCTATGTCCATGGGCTATGTACATAAGTATGTAAGTTTTTTGGTTTTTTTCTTCTTTTTTTAACATTTTATTTTATTTTTTATATATTTTTATTGATTTCAGAGCGGAAAGGAGAGGGACAGAGAGAGACAGAAACATCAATGAAGAGAGAGTATCATTGCCCAGCTGCCTGCTGCACACCCCACACGGGGTAAGGAGACCGAAACCTGGCCATGTGCCCTGACCGGGAATTGAACTGTGACTTCGTGGTTCACAGGTCGACGCTCAACCACTGAGCCACTCTGGCCGGGCTGGTTTTTTTCTTCTTGTCACCCCAATATGTCACTCTGTTCCATGCCTTGGGACTTACTACTTTGTTGATCAATTTATTGTGTTCATGGGATTCCACAGATAAGTGGGATCATGTGATATTTGTCTTTCTCTGAGTGGTTTATTTCATTTAGCATAATAATGGCCTTTTTAATTCTCTGAAAGTCTAAGTCACAACTGGCATTTCATTTCCATGTTTTCTGTTGACCTTTTGTTTGCCCTGTGTGTGGCCCATAGCCCAGCTAGATTGCAAGTTCAATAAGGATAGCATTTAGAACTGTATTACTTTAGCTTCATAAATATTTGTGATTAGTGAAAATCTGCTATATTAAGAAGGCTTTTTCCACTTAGAAAATATGTGTTATACCCAGTGACCATACCTTGGAGAGTTGCTCCTCTGACTGAGATCCAGTTGGCAAAGCAATCCCTCCTTGTGCCTTCAATTCTTCTATTTGTTTATTCAAAGAAGTTATTTTGGCCTTAGCATGAAGTTTCAGTTTTTTTATTTTGTTGTCAGAAGCTTTTCTTTCTTCCTGTCAGAGAACAATGATGATATATGCATACATGTTTACTCATCACTTCATCACTTATCTAGTACATAACAAAAGTAGGCATCATCTTTTGTTGATGATGGGAAATAAGAATCAGATTCAATAATAATCATTTAGTATACAGTCAGCAAGAAAGAGCCAAAACAATGGTACCTGCAGAACTTCATCCTTCTGCTGCAGCTCAGTATCCTTCTGTCTGATGAGTTCTTTTAGCTCCACCACCAACTGCTCTGTGTACGCCAGGCGTTCCAGAACATCCTCTTGGGTTTTATCATTATATTCCATGTCCAATTCTTGTGGTAATTCCTAGTTTTTAGACAAAAAGTCGCCAATGCACCAAGGAAAAGGTATTAGTTTTTAAACATGAGTTCCTTCATTCCAACTTAATCTTATCACAACTCACATTCTTACTTAGGAAATCTTTCCAACTCTAATCCAATAATAATTATTACCACAGCCATTATAATATGTTAAGTATTTTGTAAATGTTAAGCATTTTACAAACATTATCTCACTTACAGTCTTATTATTCTAATTTTACCAATGAGAAAAATAAAGGGAAGCAAATATCACAAACCATTAAATGGGGGAGCCCAAAATTTTAAATTAAGAGAGTAATGAATAAAATTCTCTTAACCACTAGACAATACTTCTTGTCTTTCCAGAAAACTAAAGGACTTCTTTTGGTTCCTTATATGGACCTCAGAAAATACAATGCAAACCCTAGGAGAAGTGATAGATAAATTAACAATAGCAAACAGATATTCTCAAACCAGAAAGGTGTTCCAATTCTACCATTTGTTACTCAAATCTTTCCTATGGAAAAGGAATATATATCCAAATAGGAGTTAAAACAATCTAATGCTAAACAAGTCTGGGGATGGGGGAATGAAAAAGATCTTAAAAATCTCATCCAGGACTTGATTCTTATCTCTGTGGCTCTTAGGCTACAAACTACAGAAGACGGACCATTTATAAAGTCTCAATATTTTTCTTAATCTTCTCTTCTACCTGGCACAGGGGAGGCTATTCACACCCTTAAATTATTTTCCTCAGAAGAACATGGGACACATGCCTCGCCTGTTTAATTCAGAACAGAGCTACTTACAGGTTCTAAGGAAGCCCTCATATTTGGATCAGTGTCATCTCCTGATAATTCATGTAAAACAACATTTGCTAATCCTGACAAACGACTCAGCATTTCTACAGGAAAAGAAAACATAAGAATCAATAAAACATTGAATATAGTTTTTTCCTATATAGGTAACCATATCATCTATAAGTGAAATAAAAAAATCTGTGTAGGTGATATATATTAGAAATAGAATGCAGATGATGGTATCATTAAAAAGGGCATTTCCCATACACCAAAAGGTTGCGGGTTCGATTCCCAATCAGGGCACATAGTTAGGCTGCAGGTTTGATCACCCGTCAGGGCGCATAGAGGAGTCAACCAACTGATGTTTCTCTCTGACATGGATGGGGTTTTTTTCCTTTCTCTCTCTCTCCTTTCCTCTCCCTAAAAAAACTAAAAAATAAAAATTAATCAATAAAAACATCCTTTGGTGAGGATTAAAAAAATAAATTAAAAAGGCATTTGAGTATGTAGAGTGTAGTCATTCACCTTTCATTTAAATGACAACTGCAGAGATTTTAATCATGAGCACTAATATTTTTTAAATAAAACGAAAACACACAATTGTTTAGTGGGAAATAATGCACCTTACAAATTATCGTCAATGCCATTTCTTTCATCAGAACTTAACTTACAAACATAAACTTCTAACGATTCCTGCCCCTCCCAGACTGTTCTCTCCTATTCTGTCAAATAAACTCCATGATTCAGCAAATTTTTTCTTTACTTTATTAAAAATATTCTATTGATTTCAGAGGAAGGGAGAGAGCGTGAGAGATAGAAACATCAATTATGAGAGAGAGGGACCTCGGTCAGCTACCTCCTGCATGCCTCCTACTGGGGATCAGCCACAACTTGGGCATGTGCCCTGATGGGGAATCGAACTGTGACCTCTTGGTTCATAGGTTGGTGCTCAACCACTGAGCCACAACGGCCTGGCAAATATTTTCTTTTTATGTGCCCATGAACCCCATTGTCTCAGGAAGTTTTCCAGATAAACCATGTGGTTTTGCTAAAACCTATACTAATAAAAGGGTAATATGCATATTGGTCACAACATCCTCACAGTCACAACTGGATATGCTACTTAGTCATGACCAGTGATGCAAACTGACCACAAGATGGCCTGCAGGGGAGGGAAGTTGGGGGGGACCAGGCCTGCAGGGGAGGCAGTTGGGAGGGACTAGGCCTGTAGGGAAGGCAGTTGGGAGCGACCAGGAGGCAGCCAATCAATGATGTTTCTCTCTCATAGATGTTTTTATCTCTCTATCCCTTGCCTTTCTCTCTAAAAATAAAAATAAAAAACATTTTTTAAAAATTTTAAATGGACAAAGATCCCTGGCCAGTGTGGCTCAGTTGGTTGGAGCATTGTCCTGTGCACCAAAGCGTCATGGATTTGATTCCTGGTCAGGACACATACCCAGGTTGTGGGTTCTATCCCCAGTTGGAGCACATGTGGGAGGCAGCCAATCAATGTTTCTCAGTTTGATGTTTCTCTCTCTAGCTCTCTTCCTCTCCCTTCCTCTTTCTCTAAATGCAAGCAAGCAATAAATCAATCAAGCAATAGAAGATGCCTTTAAAAAAATGGACAAAGAATGTGGATAGACAATTTTCTGTTTTGTTGTTGTTAATCCTCACCAAGGATATTTTACTATTGATTTTTAGAGAGATTGGAAGGGAGGGGGAGAGGCAGAGAAGGAGAAACAGTGATATGAGAGACACACATCCATTGGTTGCCTCCCACACATGCCCTGACCAGGACCAGGGATCAAGCCTGCAACTGAGATATGTGCCCTTGACTGGAATCGAACCCAGAACTCTTCAGTCCTTGGGCTGATGCTCTTGGATATACATTTTTCAAAAGAAGACATTCAAATTGAAAAATGCTCAACATCACTAAGGTTCTATTAGAGAGAAAGCTTAGACAACCAAAATGACCCAAACCTATCATTACTGGTTGTACAGGCATAAAAACAGACATTTAGATCAATAAAACAAAATAGAGAACCCAGAAATAAGACCATGCCTTCATGGTTAATTAATATTTGGCAAAAGAGGCAAGAACATACAAATGGGGTAAAGACAATCATTCAATAAATGGTGCTGGGGAAAAATGAACAGATATGTGCAATAAAATAAAACTAGACCACCTTCTTACACATATACAAGAATAAACTCAAGATGGATGAAAAAATTAAGTGTAAGACTCAAAACCATAAAAATCCTAGAAGAAAATATAGGCAGTAAAATCTCATACATAGCTCATAGCAGTATTTTTTTTCTGCTATATCTCCATGGGCAAGGGAAATAAGAAAAAAATAAACAAAGGGACTATATCAAACCAAAATGTTTTTGCACAGCAAAGAAAACAATAAACAAATGAAGAGACAACCCACCTAATTGGAGAATATATTCATCAATGATACATCTAATAAGGAGTTAGCATCTAAAGTTTATAAAGCACTTAACACCAAAAATAAACAAACAATCCAATTAGTAAATAGGCAAAAGATCTGAACAGACACTTCTCCAAAGAGGACATACAGATAGGTAGCCAATAGACAAATGAAAAGATGCTCTCAACATCACTAATCATCAAAGAAATGCAACTTAAAACTACAATGAGGTATCACCTCAGACCTGTCAGAATGGCTATCATCAATAAATCAACAAAGTGCAGGAGAGGATATGGAGAAAAGGGAACCCTTGCACTGTTGGTGGGAATGCAGATTGGCAAAGCCACTGTCAAAAGCAGTGTAGAGTTACTTCAAAAAATTAAAGATGGAATTGCCTTATGACCCAGCGATTCTACTTCAGGGAATATATCTGAAAAAACTTGAAACACTAATCAGAAAGATTATATTCACCCCTATGTTCATTGCAGCATTATTTACCACTAGAGGCCCAGTGCATGGGATTCATGCACTGGTGGGGGGCACGGCCTGCGGGGATCGGCCTGCTGTGGGAGCTCCGTTCATCTCTGTCAGCCAAGCGGCTGTGGACCCGCCCTCTGAGAGGCTGCTCCCACTGTGGGAGCACCGCTCATCATAGTCAGCCAAGCAGTGGTCCTGGTGGTCAATGCACATCATAGCGACTGGTCGACTGGTCGTTCCACCATTCGGTCGCTGGGCTTTTATTAGATAGGATAGCCAAGATTTGGAAGCAGCCCAAGTGCCCATCAGTACATGAGTAAAATGCTTTGGTATATTTACACAGTGGAACACAACTGAGCCATAAAAAAAGGAAATCTTATCATTTGCAACAGCATGGATGGGTCTGGAGAGTATGATACTAAGTGAAATAAGCCAGTCAAAGAATGACAAATACAGTATAATTTCACTTATATGCGGAATCTAATGAACAAAATAAACTAACAAACAAAATAGAAACAGAGATAGAGAGAACAGACTGATGACAAGTCAGAGAGGCAGCCCGGTGGTTAGGGGACTAGGTGGAAAAGTTGAAGGGGTTAAACTAAAAAAAAAAAAAAACCCAAAACTCATAGACGCAGACAATAGTATGATGATTACCAGAGAGAAAGAGGGATGGGGGAAGTAAAGAGAGTAAAGGGAGGATAAATAGTGAAGAGAAGACTTGACTTTGGATGGTGAACACACAATACAATATACAGATGATGTATTATAAAATAGAATTATAAACCTGAAACCGATAGAATTTTATAAACCAATCTCACCCAAATATAAATTCAATAAAAAATTTTTTAAAGATTGATTGTAAGTATTCAATATATAGTTACTTGTAGAACTAAGACTGGGATGGAGAGAGCATACTATTTAATGATTATATGCTCTGACAATATATAGGGCTACCATGAAAAATATTGGAAAGAATGTAAATAGCATACGCAAAAAATACACCCCAAAAACCACCTTTTAAAATTGTTTTCAAAAAACACAATTGGTGGTGGTTGTATCAGTGTTGTTATTCCTGGACTATTATATGCATCATGTAGAATTAAAGCAAATGAGTAAATTACGGGCATAGTAATATCTATTTTCAGTATGAAAAAGGGAGTAACAGATATAACAGAAGAAATTAAGAACACCAGAATAAAACTGATCTTGAATTTTGAATTGAACATATCAGTATGTACCTACAAGGTATTTTACTTTAACAGATATATTTTCCTAGCTCTGTCCTCTGAAAAGATTTAAAAACAATGACAAACTGAGAAACAATGAGCATCTCTAGTGCCTAGATGGGGTCTTGAAATACTAGTTTCCATTAAAAAAAAATTTTTTTTTAAAGCAGAGGGCTTCTTAGAGAAATGACTGGTTCCACTTCTGAAGTAGGAAATGTACAATATGAGCAAGAAATATCTTGTCATGCGAAATAACAAGGAAGCTATCAAAGACATCTACAGTCATGTCAAAATGACTCAGGAGCCAAACTGAAGAAGTTCCCATAGGCCAAGGGAACAATTAGAATTTCTGATAAGAATATAAGCTGCAGACCTAACTGGTTTGGCTCAGTGGATAGAGTGTCGGCCTGTGGACTGAAAGGTCCCAGGTTCGATTCCGGTCAAGGGCATGTACCTTGGTTGCGGGCACATCCCCAGTAGGAGGTGTGCAGGAGGCAGCTGATCGATGTTTCTCTCTCAGTGATGTTTCTAATTCTCTATCCCTCTCCCTTCCTCTCTGTAAAAAATCAATAATATACATATACATATATATATATATACATACATATACATATATATATATAGAATATGAACTGCAACACATTGAAACATACCAAAAATATTTACAGCCACAAGTTCATAATAATAATAAACGGGTCATCCATCATCTGAACTGATAAGGTAAGTACAAGAATTTATCTTGCCTTTCCTATTTGAACTGTACCATTCAGAAAGCAAATAGATGATGGGGGAGATGAGGGGGCACACTGTCTCATAAAATTATTCCAGCTAATCTACACTAATAAAAGAGAAACATGGTAATTGGCAAACGACCGCTACCCTTCCCATTGGCTAATCAGGGCGATATGCAAATTAACTGTCAGCCAAGATGGCCACGCAGCCAGGCAGCTTGAAACTAACATGAGGCTTGCTTGCTTCAGTGACGGAGGAAACCAACGTTCCCGTTCCCCGCCTGCCGCTGCAGGCCTCTGAGCCTGCAGTTTCAAACATTGTAACAAATATAGACGCCCAGAAACCAGCTTTCAGCCGGCTGGGATCTCAGAGCTGGAGTTAATACAGAGTTTCGAGAACCGAAACAAACCAGATACCTGCTTTCAGGAGCAGAGGCCTAAGAGCTGGAGCCTCAGAGCTAAAGCTGGCCCAGAATCAAAAAAAGAAAAAAAGGAGCAGTTGGGAGCTTCAGTCCCAGCCTGAAAACAGCCCAGGCACCCCAGTGGGGACCCTGACCCTGAAGGGTGTGTGACCAGCTGCAAACAGCCATCATCCCCTCATCCAGGCTGGCCAGGCACCCCAGTGAGGACCCCCACCGTGATCCAGGACACCCTTCAGGGCAAACCAGCCGGCCGCCACCCGTGCACCAGGCCTCTATTCTGTATAGTAAAAGGGTAATATGCCTCCCAGCACTGGGATCAGCAGAGCTGAGAGGCCTCCCAGCACTGGGATCAGTGTGACAGGGGGCAGCGCCCAAACCCCCTGATTGCCCTGCAGCTCTGTGTGTGACAGGGGGCAGGGCCACAACCTCCCTATCGGCCCTGCTCTGTCTGTGACAGGTGAAGGCGCCCTAACCCCCTGATCGGCCCTGCTCTGTGGGTGATAGAGGGCGGCGCCTCAACGGCCCCTCCCCCCCCATGGGCCCTGCTCTGTGTGTGACGGGGTAGAGCCATAACCTCCCCATCGGCCCTGCCCTGAGTGTGACAGTGGCGGTGCCCCAACCCCCTGATCAGCCCTGCTCTGTGGGTGATAGAGGGCGGCGCCCCAACCCCCTGATCCACCCTGCTCTG
The DNA here is from genome assembly GCF_963259705.1 of Myotis daubentonii. NCBI lineage: Eukaryota > Metazoa > Chordata > Mammalia > Chiroptera > Vespertilionidae > Myotis > Myotis daubentonii. The sequence goes on along the minus strand of NC_081842.1, from coordinate 59,807,522 downwards.
TGTGTGACAGGAGGCGGTGCCCCACCTCCCCTATCGGCCCTACTCTGTGAGTGACAGGGGGGAGCTCCTCAACCCCGATTGGCCCTGCTCTGTGCGTGACAGGGGGTGGCGCCACAACCTCCCCATCGACTCTGCCTTGAGTGTGACAGGGGGCGGTGCCCCAACCCCCCCATTGGCCCTACCCTGAGCGTGACTGAGGGTGGCATCGCAACCTCCCAATCCACCCTGCTCTGAGCCCAACCAGGGGCTGCACCTAGGGATTGGGCCTGCCCTCTGCCACCCGGGAGCAGGCCTAAGCCAGCAGGTTGTTATCTCCCCAGGGGTCCCAGACTGCGAGAGGCAACAGGCCGGTCTGAGGGACCCCCCCTCCCCCCCAAGTGCACAAATTTTTGTGCACCGGGCCTCTAGTAAATGAAAATAAAATGGTAGAATCAGAATTTCTAGTCTAATATTTTACAACTAATAAATTCATGCATCTACCAGGGGTGGGTAAACTTTTTGACTTGAGGGCCACAATGGGTTCTTAAACTGGACCGGAGGGCCGGAACAAAAGCATGGATGGAGTGTTTGTGTGAACTAATATAAATTCAAAGTAAACATCATTACATAAAAGGGTACGGTCTTTTTTTTTTTTTTTTAGTTTTATTCATTTCAAACGGGCCAGATCCAGCCCGCAGGCCATAGTTTGCCCACGGCTGATCTAGACTTAAGAGCATTGATAGCTAATAGCAACAAAAGAGCAAAAAGCAGACATTATGACCCTCCCGATGAAAGACTATACCACCATTTATAGTCTTGCCAAAGAAACCCAACTTCAGCTTGGTGAAGCCACTGGATTGACTGCCAATTTACAGGAAATGCAGAGGACAGAGGAATATGCTGAACTGCTCCCATAAAAGTATAATTCCCAGAGTTTGGGAAACACCACAGGTTAAAAGGCCTCAATTCTTCAACAGAAATTGCGTATTTCAAAGTCCCTCAGCTTAAGCATTATTACATAAAACTAGAGGCCCGGTGCATGATGCACTGGAGAGGTGTCCCTCAGCCCGGCCTGCCCTCCCTCACAGTCCGGGAGCCCTCAGGGGCGGGAGGCGACCCGGCAATCAGGGGAAGGCGACGCCCCATCACACCTCTGCTGCTGCCACTACTGGCAGTGCAAGCCTCGGCCGGCCCTGTTACCTGAGCCTCGGGTGACCCTGGGTGGCTGGGCAGCTGCCATCTGAGGCTTGCCTGTGCCTCATGCCGGCCCTGGGCACCTGGGGGGCTGGGAGGCTGAGGGGACTGGGGGACTCTGGAGGCAGGCGCGCGGAGCCATGCACCTGCTGCACGGGCGGGGCTGAGGGGACTGGGCACCACCATCTTGTGGCTGTGGGCGCTGCCATCTTTGAGGGCGTGGTAGTCAATTAACATATTCCATCCTTATTGTCTATGGGCGCTGCCATCTTTGAGGGTGTGGCAGTCAATTAGTATATTCCCTCTTTATTAGACAGGATGCTCTTTAAATGGAAAATAGGTTACTTTTCCACATAACCATTTAAAAACATGTATATTTGAAGAAAGGAGAGATCGGTATCAGGGATGTACCATTTCAGGCAGAAGTAAAAGGAGTAGTTCGTAGAGTGATTCAGTAATCTCAGAGGGCCATGAAAAAGAGATGGCATAATGGAGAGTACCAAATTGGGAGTCAGGAACTGAACTTTTGATTGTATTGTTCTGGGTAATTCACATTACAGTTTCCTCATCTTAAAATGAAGACTAACAGGGAGTATTCTAATGTCCAGTACTATGACTCTGTGATTCAAGATGATTCCTATAGCTGTTGATATTAAAGGAACAATATGGAAATGGAAGTTGAAAGGGCATCTCAGACACAGTTAAGTGCTTTAGGTAGCTTAAAGGTTGGGAATTTGAGGGTAAGAGAACCACTAAGTAGAATAATTAAGCTAAATGAACCAGACCTCCTCCTCTGTTAGATTAACTACAGGACAGAAATGGGCAAATGCATATAAATAAAAATTAGTAAATGGGAAAATATTTATGTTCATAATGATAAGTTCATGTACGGAGTATGTGTGGCCAGTGGACTAACAATGTTCTTACTACTGTTTTATAAAGCACCAGAATGATGAGTAGCAACTTGAGAAAAGAAAAAAATAAAGAGCTACATGCCAAGGCCAGGCTTCAATAAAAACACTTAGGCAAATAAAACAATCCCTCCTCGTCAGTGCTGGCCACACCTCCCACAAACCCTGTACAGGATCTCAACACTTGTGTGTTGAGGTGGCACTTAAAATTCATTAAGTCTCACATTCTCTAAGTCTTCACTGCTATTCATAATTATTTTCAAAATACCTTCTTGGTATAGAGCATAATACCAGGAGCCACAAGAAATATGCATGTCCCTAACCACAGAGAACTTAATACAAGAAAATAACTAAAGATAGCACATGCCTGTGTACATCCATTTGCTTTGGAATTTAAATCATATTTTCCCATAGAAACTACAACAGAAAACGGTAAGATTTCCAGGTCTCTCCTCAAACTTATATAATGCATATTTGTTTGAGCCTCAGTAATTTTCCTTAATTCTCAAAGTGATTCTCAACCAGTTTGAGGAGCTCATAGGAAATATTGCCATATAGCTGGAAAAAGCATATGCAACATTACAATTTTATAATTAGAAAATAAAAACTATTTTTCATGATACAAAAAATTACTATTTTCAATAAATAAATTCAGAGTAAATGTTAGCTATAATTATATACTCAGTACTATGTACTAAGTACTGCTCCAATCGCTTTACATATAATTTATTTACCATAATTATTTTACTCACTTTGTTATTAAAACAACCTCAAAGAGGAGGTATATCAATACCCTAAGTTTTAAGATGAATAAACAAAGGCATAGTGAGGTTAAATAATATGCTTAGTCACAGAGCTCAACAAAGCTACTTGGCTGGTGGGGAACAAAAAAAGAATCTATTTTCCGAGTAATCCCATCACCCAACATTTGTCACTGGGGCTGAAAATAAGGCTGAGAGGCATGAAGATAATCATATACTTATAGTTCCATAAGCACTTTTTTTGAGGACTACATAGACTAAAATGAAATGACTCATAATAGTATAGTCCCAAAGAATTCCATATTGTTTACATCACAGACAGGCTTACACAAGAGCCTAGCTGCTAGGCTAGCATATATGCACAAGGATGTTCACTATAACAGTGTTTGTGATGGCCAATAACTGGAAACAATCTAAATGTCCATCAGGAGAGGGCAGGCTAAATACACTTTCATATTTCTACAAGGGAATGCTACGTAGCCTTTTTTTAAAAAAGGAGGTGGTTTTATACTTATGGAAAAAACACCTAATATGTAATACTTAGAGGCAAAAAAAAGTTGTAAAATAGCATGTGTTTTATGATTCCACTTGTGGGAGAGGAAAGAAGGGGGAAATATATATGTGCTTGAATATGATCAGAAAGTTTCTTAGGAAAAAACAAGTTACTTACAATGCGTACTTCTGGAAGGTGGGAATGGGAAAAAGGATCAGTAAAGATATTTTTTTTTAATATTATATCCTTTTGCATTAAATTTCATTTTACCAAACACACATATTGTTGATTTTAAAATAGCTTATTAAAAATAGAGTATTATACAGCCTAATCTCCACTTACATAGCAGTTCCTAACAATAGAGTGGTATGTAATGATCAATGGTGAGACATTTTCCAACTATGTTATTCCTAAAAGTGGTTAACCTAAAGAAGTTCATGAACGATTTCTTATAAACAAGAGTAAAACCAACAACATTCTTCTAATTAATTAATTAATGTAAAGGGGGAGGGGAGGCCTTTAAGAGTCAAGCAGAAGAAAAAAAATTATCTCCTATAGAGGATTATTTTTAGGAGAATCTGCATCCCAGAAGAATGGAGGTCCTTAAAAAATTTTTAAAAAGGAGATCTCCTCAGTCTGGAAGTCCTCAGAAATGCAAACAGCCTTCTTGAAAAAATAAACACCTTCATATGAACTCCAAATTAGTTTGAGAGCATCCCAGGGAGTGGGCAAGATTTGTTTTTCATCCGTTAGAAAATATGCAAATTATAATATATTTAAAGTGCTATTTATCCAATAGACACAATTATCAGCTTTTCCCTATATCTAGTCCATGACCAAATCCTGCCATTTTCCAAAAGAATATTTCCTGGTTTTGACCATTCACGATCATCGGACCATCCAAATTTAATTACTTCGTGCTTCAGAAAAGACCTCCGGCCTCTCTGTACGGAGTTCTCCACTGTCGTCTTGCAGAGCTGTAGGAATCTTTAAAAGCTCAGAGAGCTTCCAACTATTTCCAAATGTGAAGGACTTCTCCAATGATTTTAAATATCTGTCCACTCTTAAAATGTCCTCTCCCCATAGATCAACTGGACCTCTTTAAATAAGTCAGACAAATATATTCATTTGTCAAGAGGCTCATCCTCCCCTTCACACGCCTACACACCACTCGCGGTATGCAAAATAAACATCCTCCACACCAAATCAATTTCTTTTTCCTCCGGGACTCTCTTCAGGTAACCCTTTCCTCTAACAGCCTGCCCACCTCTGATTTCTGGGATTTTAGTGTTGCTCGGGTCGCAAGAATCATCCCTCTCTCCTAATCTCTCCAATAACTCCTTAGCAGGATCATTCCAAAGACCCTTGTTTGCGCTTCTCTCTCCAACATTTTTGCGATCTCCGCCCTCAAGACCTTTCTTTGATTTATTTGGGTCCTGCCTCCCCTTCCGGACACTAAGTTTGTTTAGGGCTTGAGCAGAGCAGGTTCTCTCCGACGTCAGCAGCTGGGTACCCAGGCCGGCCGAGGCGGGCGGCTCAGAGAGCGAGGCACCAGGAAGGACTGACCCAAATGCCTTTCTCCGTTGCTCCCGGCGGAGAACCGTCCTGGGGAGGGGACCGACCGCGCGTACGTGCCCAAGGCCGCGCAGGACGACCGGAAGCCCTCCCGCGGGGCCAGCAGGCGTGTGGGCGACGAGAGCTAGGCCTGGTAGGTGAAGGGAGGCGAGTGAAGGGCCGGGTCTCAGACTGAATCAGGGAGAGGACGGGCGGGGAGGGGACCAGCGTGGGGCTGCTTGGCAGCTCTGCGGGCCTGCGGCGAGGGTGGGTTACCGTTAAGAGACTCACGGAGAGGAGGAGTTGAGGAGCGTCCCCCACTCACCTGAAAGAGGCTGCCGCCTGCGGCTCCAGCTGCCCCCCTCCCAAATTTAAGCCACGTCAACTCGGGAATCCCGAATGGCAACACCTACCACCGCCGCGCCCCGCCAGGGGACTCTACCACTCGCTGTTGGGACGGAAGATGGGATTATGACACGGACCAATCAGGGCTACCGGCACGGCGTTACCAGGGAGACCAGGCACGCCTTGTTTGTAACTAACCCGTCAACAATGGCAGAAACCAATCAACGTCAGGAAATGCTCCGCTTCCTCAAAGAAACAGCCAGTGGACTCTAAAGATTCGTGGAAGGGCGGAGTCTGGCGCGAGCTAGTGTTCCGGAAGAAGATCTGGGTCCGAACCGGAAATATCGGGAGGGCGGGCGTTCGGGGAAAGATCAGGTGTTTTCTGCGTCTGCCGTGTTGGCCGGATTCCTCCAATTACCCCGCGGCATTGGCCTCGACTGACCCAGACTACCACTGCCATCAGGGAGGTTGTATGACCTCTGAGAAGAGGGTGGGGAATGTGGGTTTTGCTTTTAAAGTAATAAAATATTAGAGCCGGAAAGTCGTCTAATATGACCTTTTCATTTTACTCGTGAAAAATGGGAACCAGATTAAAGTGACTCGCCCACAGACAAATAGCGACTTAGTAAAAGAACCTGGACTAAAACCTGGCGTCTATATAAAAGATTAGAGATGTCTCTAAGGCCATGAGTGAGAGAATAGTGAATACTAGTTAAGTGCCTCATGGGAAGTGGCGCTTAAACTGGGCCAAAGGTGAAATTTGAGGAGTCAGGTCCTGGAATGGGAGTCAGTGAGGAGCTCCAGTAAAAAGGCACCGAAATCATGCCTGATCTCCTTAAGCCCCTAAGGCACTCTCTTGACAGTGAGTATTAATTTGAAATTATTGAGGCTACTGTGTGCCAGCCACTGAGCTAGCCCACTAAATGCATCTTCACCCTAATGCTCAGTAAGGTCTTTGCTGGCTACCCATCTGAAATTGCAGTCCCCTGCATTTACTGTATACTGTATATTGTTGAAGATATAGCTTGTGATCAAGAGGCAAAAATTCCTGCTTTTCTGGAACTCAGTTTAGTGAGGAGAGAAAATGAAGATAAATAATATGGTAGATGGCAAAATGCTTAGGGAAAAAATAAGCAGAGAAGAGGTATAGTGCATGCAGGGACTGCAATTTTAGAAAAACAGACCAGGCCCAATAACTTCTGTTTCATCCTCTTGTACTCAAAACTTGGAATGTGCAGGGCTGCCCTTCCAGAGCCTGACATGAGCCAAGGCTTGGAAGGTCTTCTGCAGGCTCTCCAAGAGCTTCTAGTTGAGGACAGTAAACAAAGGAATGTTGCTGAATATGAACTGCAGCTGCTTAGGGCTGAGACATCCAGCTGACTGCATCAACAGCTGAAACTGCTCCCTGATGATATATATATACCTCTCATGTAGCTAGTCTCAGTGTTATATTTAAATAATTTCTTTCTGGCTTCTTAATTGGTTATATTCCACTATATCAACAAAAATCCCTGAAGAATCCAGAATGTACCAAACACCCCATACTCAAAGCCTAAGAAAATACCTTTCTTCTGCAAATCCCTAGTGCTCATAGGTAATGAGTCATGGGTGTTTTCTCTGGAAGTGCAGAGATATTGTCCATATTTTGCTGCTCATTTCTTGACTAGGGCCTGCCGGCAGAATACTGTTGTAGCAGATGGTGTCACACCTATGCTGAGTAGGATTGCTGCTCTAAATTGTTTGGGCTCTGTTTTGGTGTCCCTAGGAAGCCAATATGACATGGGGTAGATTTTAGACTATTTGTCTCCATGTGACAGTTGATACTAGTAGTCGTTCTTCATACCAATTGACTCCTAGAAACAGATGTTGAAGGAGGCCTCCTACAGGAATTGGGACTTCTGTTCTCCTGAATTGCCTCCTAGGAATGTTGGAACTACTGATTAGGCATTAGACCAGCCGTGGGCAAACTACAGCCCACGGGCCGGATCCGGCCCGTTTGAAATGAATAAAACTAAAAAAAAAAAAAGACCGTACTCTTTTATGTAATGTTTACTTTGAATTTATATTAGTTCACACAAACACTCCATCCATGCTTTTGTTCCAGCCCTCCGGTCCAGTTTAAGAACCCATTGTGGCCCTCGAGTCAAAAAGTTTGCCCATCCCTGCATTAGACCCATGGAGAGACTGGACTGGTTTTAGGAAAACTAAGACCAGGCCTGACGACTTTATTTCATCCTGTTGTACTCCTTAAAACTTACTATGTACAGCAGCCCTTGATGTATATTTTCGTGCCTAGCTCCAGGCTTCTGGTCTCCACAGGTCTCTGTATGTAGTCTGTCTTTGAGGATGGAAGAAACTGAAATTCAGGGATCTATTCTGTCTGCAGTATCAGCTTGCCTTCTGCTGGGATAAGCTTTGGGATGGGGAGGGTAGGTGTTAGGTTGGATTTTAGGAGGGCTGTGTAGAATGAGCAGATGCCCTTGCTTCCGTCTTCTCAGAAGCATCAGAGATGCCTGGGGGATTCAGAAACTTGCTGTTTTCTGCTCCTAATTTGATATTAAGAACCTATAGCCTTTCTTTCAGTTCTGGCTAAGCATCCTCAACCAGCAGCAGTTTGCACAAAGGTGGAAAGGGCTAAGCAGGAACCCTGGCACATAGGAGAGCTATAGAAGCTAGGTATCCTTGCCTAGGAGATGACAAGGGTTGTCTCCCAGCCATAGATCACTGTTAAAACTTACACTGTATCTTCTGAGGCTAGAAATACTAGAGTTGTTTGACTCGAAGGCATGGAATAGGCCAGTGGTTGGCAAACTCATTAGTCAACAGAACCAAATATCAACAGTACAACTATTGAAATTTCTTTTGAGAGCCAAATTTTTAAAACTTAAACTATATAGGTAGGTACATTGTTATTAACTTAATTAGGGTACTCCTAAGGCTTAGGAAGAGCCACACTCAAGGGGCCAAAAAGCCGCATGTGGCTCGCGAGCCGCAGTTTGCCGACCACGGGAATAGGCTCTTCTCCAGAATTGACTGAGGCCTCTTTTAACTTCAAGTCTTTCCAACAGAATCAGCAGGCTCTGGGTACTACATGGAGCATGTGGAGCCAGGCGGAAAACCTTGGAAGCCATCGTAACCAAAGGGTGGGGAATGGCTCAACAAGTGAGTTGTTCTCCATAGGGGATGGAGCCACAGTGTTTTGTAGAGAAGCAGCAATCATGCCACAACAACTCAGGTACTACCTCTATATGAATCATTATTGAGCATTTATTGTACACTACAGACCCGATGCACGAAATTTGTGCAAGAGTAGGCCTTCCTTCCCCCAGCTGTGGGCACTGGCTTCCCTCTGGCACCCGGGACCCAGGCTTCGCTTGCAGCCCCGGCTTCATCCAGAAGGTCATCCTGTCTAATCAGCATATTACTCTTTTATTATTATAGATGAGGAAGTCATATGAGGAGCAATTGTGACTTTCTCCTTCTAAGGCACCCAAAGGCAAGGGTGTGAAGAATCTGAAACCAAAGAAAAGAAAACTTAAAAGCTCCTATTCACAAATACTTATAAGCACAGACTATGTGCCAGGGTCTGGTGTGGCTAATTTTTTGTTTAGGAGCTAAGAACAAATCCCAGGCTTCTAAGTAAGCTTTGTGATGGGGACTTCTCTAGACCATCAATTTGAAGAATGTTCTTATGTACCCTCGGAGATGTGGCAGGCCCCCCTTTTGGAGAACTCCCAGTACTATAAATGTTCCTCAGGATACAGCTCTATTTAATATGTTAATATACTAACACAATGAGAACACTAGAACTCAAGTTATATATCAAACTGACATCTCTGATATACTTCATAGGAACTTTCAAGGACTACATCACTAAGGCCTACCCTCATTAATATTCCTAGCAAAAAAGCGTCACCAAGATTAACAACGTCACCCAACCATTGCTGATATAACTAATAAATTTGAAGATTTGCATATAAAGCACATACTGTGAGAAAATCTATGGACTTCCTAATTGTCTTAAATTGTCCGAGGTGTGTCCTGCACAATAAACTCCCTTTGATTTTTATCAGAAATTTTTAACATATCTTCAGTTACTACTAAAGTACTAAGCATGCTATTTAGGAAGGTGTGTTTAACCTAGAGTCAACACCAAGTTATTTATGGATTTTGTATAACCAGAAGCAGTTAGCAACCTTCCTTCTGATTCTTGAAGTAAATGCAATCCTACCTTTTGTCTCCTGACTTATTCCTCTCAGCCCTCAAGATTATCAACCTTCTCATTCGCTTTTCTTACACACATTTTAATTAGGCTGACAGGCACAAGAAATACAGACTGATTAATATGAATGATTTAGCTGCATAATTTATAACCCAGTAATAAAATACCTTATAGGAGTTCTGTACAGACACAGGTGTTGAGTCTACTCCCTGGAACAGTCTTTTCCATTAAGCTATGACTTCCTTTTTAAGCCTATGTAATGCTAAGGGCTGCACATTCTAGAGAAGGCCATCTTAGGACTTTGCCTTCTCTCTCTTGTCTTCTCTCTGTCTTATGGGAACTCCATGAAGTCAATGTAGTCAATCCATATTCATTTTATTTTTTTAATCTTTCTATGCTTATTATTCTTGTGACCATTACATGAAAATACAGAGCACTAAAACTGCTTGGATCTCTTAATAGTAGGGCAAGCCCACTTTTCCATGTGTGCTAGACAAATCCACACTCAGTAAATACTCAGTACCTCTTCATGGTAAACGGTAAACTGGTTGAATATATTTTTTTCATTCCCTCTGCCTAGAACACTCCTCCTTCTCCCTCAACTAGTCAGTTTATTCTTCAATTCACTTCCTTGAGAGGCTTCATCTGTCCAAGTCCCAGACTAAGTTAGTGACTCTCATGTCCAACATCACTCCCTGAAAAATAACAGTAGCAACACTGTAAATCTTCCTCTTGTTAATAGTTATCTCTTCCACTGGAACCTAAGCGCCATTAGCAGAGACTGTCTTCTACATCTAGCACAGTATCTTTTACATTATAGACACTTGGTCAAATATTGATAACTAAGTCATTTAGCAATTATTAAGTGTATATGATGCACCATCCCAGTGCTCATGAGGGCTTCCATAAGGCAAATGGGCCATTTTCATGCAACCAATTAAATATCTACATAAATCCCAAGTATGAAGAGAGTGAGGGAATGATTAACTGAAATGAGTAAATGGTTCATTTTAGAGATATATAGGCCTGGATTTAAACTTGGGTAAGTTAGTCAATGCCTCCTATAGTTGTTTTCACATTTGCAAAATAGAAATTAGGGTTGTTGTGAGGATTAAATAAAATAATGACCATAAAATAATTAGCAGAGATGAGCACTTATCACACAATAAATGTTAACTATTACTTAGTAGTAGTAATAGTAGTAGGAAGTATCATTAGATTCCTGGAGTAAGGTGGGATGATTTGATGAAGGGTCTATGAATACCATTTCCTTAAATTCTCAACTAGGCCAGGGTAAGGAACCAATTGTTAAAGACTAATGCTGAAATTATCATCTTAGATCAGCAGTTCTTAAACTTTTATAAAAAAGACAAGAGATAACAAGTGTTGATGAGGAGGTGGAGAAAAGGGGACCCTTGTACACTGTTGGTAGGAATGTAAATTGGCACAGCCATTATGGAAAACAGTATGGAGCTCCTCAAAAAATTAAAAATCAAATTACCATATGACCCAGCAATTTCTTCTTCTGGGTATATAGCTGAAGAACATGAAATATACAATAGAATATTATTCAGCCACAAGAAAGAAGCAAATTCTGCCATTTGTGACCATGTGGATGAACCTGGAGGACATCCTGCTGAGTGAAATAAGCCAGACAGAAAACCACTGTATAATCTCACTCATATGTGGAATCTAAAAAAAAAAAGTCAAATTCATAGAAACAGGGAGTAGAATGGTGATGGTGGTTACCAGGGGCTGGGAGGTGAAAGAAATTGGGAGATGCTGGTTAAAGAGTACAAACTTTCAGTTATAAGATTAACTTCTGGGTATTTAATATAGTATACAGCATCGTGACAACAGTTAATAATGCCATATTAAATATTTGAAATTTGGTAAGAGTAAATCCTACGCATTCTCTCCACACACACGTGTCTCATAACTATATGAGATGATAGATGTATTAATTAACCAAATTGTGCTAGTCATTTCACAGTGCATACATATATGAAACAATCATATTAGATACTTTAAAGATATACAATTTTATCAATTACAACTCAATAGATCTGGGGTGGGCCTTCAAAATTTAATCACTAAAACTCAGTCCAGCAATCATGCATTTAGATTCCCTTTTGCCATGATATGAAATTGACCTCAATAGATATGGATATTACTGAAATGAAGAACATGATGCAGAGTGGCTTTCCTACAGAATTGGTATTAACTACAGAATTTTCTACTTCTATTTTTAGGCACTCTATAGGGTCCTAAATGTTAAAAAAAAAAGAAAAGAAAAAAAAAAAGCCTTGGCTGGTGTGACTCAGTTGAGCAGGTTCCCATGTACAGAGACGCTGCTGGCTCAATTCCTAGTCAGGGTACATGCCCGGGTTGCAGGCTTGATCCCCAGTATGGGGAGTGCAGGAGGCAGCCAATTGATGTTTATCTCTGTCTCTCTCCCTCTCTAAAATTATTTAAAAATGTTTAGAATTTATATTTCTCATATTTGTATGTATATTTCATATATTATTTGTATTTAAAAGTACATATACTTTCTTCTATATAGTGAGTTCTGATGTGAGCAAGTAATCCAACAAAATTAAATTCTAATTGTTGATTAAAGAATTATTGATAAAGTCACTTTTTCATGTGTCTTAGATTTTTTCACTCTTATCTGAGTAATACAGAATTATTTTTTTACTTAATATAGTAAACATAACAGCATTATCAGTCAGAAAGTATGACAGCATTGTCAAAATTAAAAGTAAAGTTTGTATTTCAGTATTGCAGGGGGGACTGAGTTAAACTAGTCAGTTTAGCTGGGTTTGGTTTTCTTTCTTTTTAAAAAATATATATATTTAAATATATTTTATTGATTTTTTTACAGAGAGGAAGAGTTAGAAACATCGATGAGAGAGAAACATCCATCAGCTGCCTCCCGCACACCCCCCACTGGGGATGTGCCCGCAACCAAGGTACATGCCCTTGACTGGAATCGAACCTGGGACCCTTCAGTCCTCGGGCCGAGGCTCTATCCACTGAGCCAAACCTGCCAGGGCTGGTTTTCTTTTTATCTTCAATGCACCAGCTTCAAGTTTTTTTTAGCTGCTGATACCTTGTACTTAGAGTGGGGTCTTGAAAGCTATTCTCAGTGTTCCTGCTCCACCCTCTACTTTCAGTCATCCCTGTATGCTTTTATCACAGAGCGGTTCTCTCTCCATGTACCTTTTCCCTATCCTAGCAGTAAACTATTCCTTATTACTTGGTGCTAGGCTAGTCTTTGAGACATGGATGGTCTGTTGTCCTGATCCAGCCTAAATTTTAGGCCAGGTCTCTTCTTCCTGGGGTTGGGGTGGGGATTCCTCAGGGTTTCTACCATTCTACCCCATGGCAAATTGCTGTGGCTGGTCTTTAGGAGTTTCCTCCCCAGCATTAGCAGACCTCTGGTTTCTATTGGTGTAGGATTTCTGAGCCCAAGATGATTTCCTGCCCCTCCCAGGAGTGGAGGGTTTTGTTTCTATCCCTGGATTTCTACTTGTGTCTGGGTCTAGTGTTTCCTACCCCGCCCCCCGAGACAGATTTTATTTCTATTCCTTCCTTATGTGCAATGGAATTTTATATGAGCCTTGGAGGTTAGAGGGCTTGCTGCCCCTGCGATTGCAGCTTTAAGGCAAGGGTTTGGGAAAGTGGGTGATGCTTTGGGCATGTCAATCAACCAGTAAGTAGCAGCCTATTACTTCATGTTTGCCTGCACCACTAAGGGCATCTCTTCAGGCCTCCTACCTGCTCCCAAAGGTTCTTGTATTTAGTAGAGGTCTAAATTCTCCTTCTATCTGAAACTTCTGATATTCTAACTGACATGCTACCCCACACTTGGCCTTTAAGAATTTGCTAGAATTTTAGTTACTATCATTTCTTATCCTGTTACCTTAGTCTCCAATGCTCTACTAACTATGAAATAGTTCATTTCACAGATACTGAGCCCTATCTCAATTTACTTAGTTTTCTTGAGGCTTTAACTGATAGGCTAAAAAAAAGTTATTTTTGTAGATTACCTAGCATTTATTTTAAGGTAGGAACAACATTCTCATGTAGCTTTCTACATTCTAAGTGAAACCAGAACTCTCATTTGCTTATTCACAGATGAATTTTTATACATTTATTTTCCAATTATTATTAAAAGTTATTTTAGGATTTTGACTAGAATTTTACTAAACTCAACTTTGGGAATGGACATTATGCTATTTGGTCTTTCCATCCCGAAATACTGGTATTACCACTCATTTATAAAAAACACACACTCCATCGTTCCTTATATGGAGTCCATGATTTGCTAATTGATTTTAACTTAAATTCTGTATTGTTAACAAACATAAATAGTGGTGGCTTTTGCTATTAAAACACAAAGATAAATAGGGATTATCAGAAATTATTAGGTTGGAACCAAATAATCATATAGGTACCTAGGAACATAACAGAAATTAAGCATTATATTTAGCTCTGAGATTCCTAGGAGACAAGATAAATAAGGAAATGGTGGGCTTTATATTTCTTATAGAAAGAACGCAGTTTTTATATGGAGACATTTTTTATTGCATTGAATCCTAGGATTTTTTAAATGTAGTTCCTTCTAGAAATAACAAGATAGAAATTGAGTTCAAACAATATTTTGTAGAAAATAGTTAAATGTCTATCAGTTGACCTTTTCCTTACTTTAATAAAGGCCAAGAGTACACTTTCTGTATTCATAGAATAGGAATTTTAATAATAAATGTGAAAAGTTGAAGTAAGTCTGACAAGTTTTTCAGAACTGTTGAAGGTATTTATTTTGAAAACAACTTTAGTTGGAAAACAGCAGAAACAAAAAGAGAAATATCACATTTTATAAAAGCAGTAGAATAACATGCTCAGTTTAGTTCCACAATAAAAGCCACAGCAATTTGTGTGTGTGGCCAGGGATGGAGGTGTGTGAAAAAAAAGAAAACAACTGAGATAGAGGTAGAAGGTAACTCTTTGCTTAGAACCTCTGAAAAACCATAAGTTTTGTCAAAGCATGCCAGAGGCAGGCCAATATAATCTCCTGAAATGTAGGATTTATATCATTTCTCAGGATAACTCGTTAAGGCGGTTTGGTTCCACCAATGAATAAAGTTCCTAATTCTAAACTAAGCTCATCCTTTGGGACAGCAATCTCATCTCCTGCTTCTTCCCCGAGCTTTTTCCACCAAGGTGCTTGTATATGCTTCAGAGTGGTGAGATGGGCCTGCTTGGCTTTGGCCGCCACAGGTCTGGATCTACTTAGGAAGAGCTCAGGTTCTTTCCCTTCTGCCTCCTTCAGACTTGGTGCCTCTGTAGTAAATAGAAAATAAACAGGTAAGTGGAAGAGTTCTGTACAAACAAGGAGGAACTTGGAAACTACAGAGTCAAAATTCTGCAATAACAGGCAGGGACATAGTTCCAACTCTGAATCTATCATCATTGCTAAGTCTAGGTGGCATGTAACTATTCACAAGTTGTAGTTGTGGCGTGGCTGGCAGGAACTGCACCCAACTCCCTCATTCTGTGTTTAAAAGAATAAAATAAGATGCAGATTTATTTATAAGCAGGAATATTTAAAATAATAGCAGAACTCCATCCTACAGATGAGTCTCAGTTATAGCCACTTATTCATTCAAAAATACAAAACTTTCAAGTAATGTCATGAAATAGAGGACCCCAGTCCCCTCTGCTATTTCAAGTGTTTTAGAGGCTGACTGAAACACTATGGCTTCACAGATGGGATAGCTCATTAAATGCACCAGTGATGATTAGATAAATTCAATTTTGTGAAAGCCCGTCATTAAAAATTATAAAATGGCACTGTAACCACTGCTATCATCTACTTCTAAAATATGATCAACAGCTTTTGAGACTACATAATAGAATCTGGCTCAATCTGGCTAGTAGGTCTTAGTAACTTCTTTTTTTTAAATTGATTTCAGAGAGGAAGGGAGAGGGAGAAAAATCAAGATGAGAGAGAATCATTGATTAGCTGCCTCCTGTACAGCCCACCCCCCTCCCCCCGGGATCGAGCCTGCAACCTGGGCATGTGCCCTGGCCGTAATTAAACCTATGACCCTTCACTCCACAGGCCGATGCTTTATCGGAGTCAAACCAGCTATGCCTGGTATTAGTATCTTTAAAGTGAATAACTTTGTCTGAGTTGATGCACATGAATGATAGAAAGGCTGGAGGAAGTAGTCAAGAAGGAGGTTATGGGATCTGCATCATTTGGAAACACTGGGTGTTGGTATGACCTAGAAGTAGAAATTTCTAAGGATAGGAGATGGACTAAAAGATCACTAAACGGTGTTTTCCTTCTGAAGATTTTTAATATCACAAAATCTTGTAAAGGTTCCTTTTAGAAAATAAAAATGGAATGAGCACATACTCATTAACTGCTCAATGTTGGTACTGATCTGCGCCTTCAGAGCATCTCTGTGCTGTTGGGCTCTATCTTCTAGGGCTCTGCCCATGAAGTAGTGTTGTAGTCGTTCTTGTGCTTGGGAATGGAGCTCTCTGCTGGCCACATCTGACATCTGAGAGCTCTTGAAACAGAGGACATAAAAAAACTGTCACAGGAAGGACATATATACCAAAGTATGTTTCCCTCAACTACTTAGCAGAGGTTCCAGAATGCTTGTCTCTCATCTATTAGTTGATTGTTATGACTGATGTCCACCTTCTACTCTTGTGCAAGCATTTAAATAGATTCTTAAAAGCAGCTTTAGATGAAAATATAGGTGGGGAAGTTTCTTTTTGGTATGCTCCTATGCCTCACTTCCTCACACAGTATGGTATTCTGGGAGAAGGGAGAAGACCTAGAAATTATAGTAAAAATTATAAATGGTTTGGTGAAGACATGGCCTGGAAGAGAAGTAACAAGGCCAACCCGTCTGTTCTAGACCCCACCTGATAAGACTATCTTAGTTATATTACGATTCCCAAACTTATCTAAGCCATCTTGTAACTGCTTCTGATTTCATAGAACAAGGGACAAAATCAGCTAAAGGATCATGTTCTTTTGGCCAGTCAGCTACTTTAAAGGGAACTTAACTAATTAGTTTGGATCAGAATGAAATTTAACTTTAAAGCTGCTAAAGCTTCCAACACCACAAAAATTCCAATTCCTGCATCTTGGATTCAGCTCTGTTCCAGCTAACATCTCACTTTTCAGCCATGGAATCTTAAACAGGTGCACTATAAAATGGCTAAACCAGAACTTTAAAAAAATAGTAATTTTATTGATTTCAGGGAGGAAAGGAAAGGGAGAGAGAGACAGAAACATCAATGATGAGAAAGAATCATTGATCAGCTGCCTCCTGCATACCCTCCACTGGGGATTAAGCCCAAAACCGAGGCATGTGCCCTTGCCCGGAATTGAACCGGAGACCCTTGAGTCCACAGGGCAATGCTCTATCCACTGAGCCAAACCAGCTAGGGCTTATTTTTTAAACAGGAGTATGCATCAGAATCACATAATGCATTAAAAAAAAAAAAAAGGGACATTAAAGATCTAAATGTAAGAGCTAAAACTATTAAACTCATAGAAAAAAAATGGAGGAAAACTTGACATTGGATTTTGCAATGATTTCTTGGATATAAAACTGAAGGCACAGACTACAAAAGAAGACAAAGACAAACTAGTCTTCATGAAAATTAAAACTTTTGTGCAATCAAAGTTTTACACTATCCATAAATTAAAAAGGAAGCCCAATGAATGGGAGAAAATATTTGCAAATCATGTGTCTGATAAGGGATTAATATCCAAAATATATAGAGAACTCCTAAAACTCAACAACAAAACAATCTACTTATAACATAAACAAAGAACCTGAATAGACATTTCTCCAAAAAGATTTTAAAAAGGCCAATAAAAACATGAAAAGATGCTTTAAATCACTGATCATCAGGGAAATGCAAATCCAAATTACAATACCACTTCACCCATTAGGATGTAAAAATAACAAATGTTGGTGTGAATGTGGAGACAGTCTTGCTAATGCAGTATGGAAAATAACTGACTGGAAGCAAAGTCCCTCCTGTATAACTGACTACACATCTCTGGTCCATAAAATTATAGAGAAGACTCTAAATCCATTAACTCTATGATAAAGCAACTGCTTTGCCTTACACCATCAATATATGTACATATCCATCTGAGACAATGCTTTGTTGGCAAATATCATGTACTAAAATAATGAAACACTGATATAGGATAGAAAACTACATACTGGATGTCTTCTGACATAGTCATCAACATGTTGCTTCAGTTCAACTCTACGTGCATCAGTGAGTTCTCTGAGTCCTTGCCAAGGAGCAAATAGTTTCTTTTTTGTACGGCACTTTGCTAGAAATTTAAGAGTCTGGGGGAAAAAAAGATTTATGATTTTTCTTCCCTAATAGAACTAATTTCTTCTTACAACAAAATATGGAGGCAACAATACTGCAATAGCTGTTAACTCAGTGTGTATGAGGAGAGGGATGGGGCTATGACAGGGATGAGAGAAAATAATTACTTTTTAATTACATTCTTCTGTAGTATTTTCATATTTTACAAGGATATATTCATGTATTATTTGTGCATAAACAATAAAGAGGAAAAACAGGAAATAAGCACTGAGTTCTAGTTTCAATGCTAGTCCCTTATCTCTATAGGACAGAAACAGTGACCCTAATTCTACTTAGCCTACAGATTGTAAAGATCCAAAGGATAATCTATAAGTTAAAGCTTTGTAAATGAATGTTCTTCCTCATTTCCTTTAGAATGGAATTCTGGTAAAACAGAAAATCTTGTTAAAAGGCAAGATTTGGAGACAAATTTGAAATTATTCTGCCCTATTTTTTTCACTATTCTCCCTTCTTTGCAGTTTTTTTTTTTTTCCCATTGAAGTTCATATTGTTTAAGGCAATGATTTTCACCTCATGACACACATAAACAAATTGCTAAAATTCTGCGGCACACCAGATAGCTATTGTGTTGGCTGTTGTCATTTTTTTATTTGACAATCTAAGGCCATGGTCGGGACACTGCGGCTCGCGAGCCACATGCTGCTCTTTGGTCCCTTGAGTGTGGCTCTTCCTAAGCCTTAGGAGTACCCTAATTAAGTTAATAACAATGTACCTACCTATATAGTTTAAGTTTAAAAAATTTGGCTCTCAAAAGAAATTTTAATAGTTGTACTGTTGATATTTGGCTCTGTTGACTATTGAATTTGCTGACCACTGAGCTAAGGGAAAAGAGGTCAGTGCTCCTGTCTAAATAGTCAGGTAGTGCATGTTTTAAAATTCCTGCAGCACACCAGTGTGTAATGGCACACTGGTTGAAAATCGCTGGTTTAAGGCAAGGGTTGGCAAATTATGGCCCTCAGGCCAAGTCTAGCTTGCTGCCTATTTTTGAATGGTTTTCGAGTTAAGAGTAGGCTTTTTTACCTTTTATCTGGTTACAAAGTTAAAAAAAAATATTTTGTGACATATGAAATCCATAATTCAGTGTCTATAAATAAAGTTTTATTGAAACGCAGTCACATTCATTTGTTTATGTATTGTCTATAGCTTCCAATTATAGAAGTGAATAGTTGCAATAGACTTCATGGCCTGAAAAGCCTAAAGTATTTTTAGGCTTTTACTAAAAGTTTGATGTTTCCCAGAAAAAGTTTATGTAATTCTATTTTTTAAAGTGTCATTTTTACAAGAATTATTAACAAAAAAAACAACCTCTCTTTCTCTGCCAGTTTCCTTCCCCCCAAAGACAACTTTAACTCTTCCATGTTTTTCTTTAGATGCTTATCTCCACTTACTTCTCTGTGATTTTTCAGATACAGGTATTATTCAATGACTTTCTTGTATGGAAGGCAGAGATTTAGCTTTTTCACTGCTTGTAAACCCACATACTTTCCATATCACCAAACACCCAAATATTAATTACAAAATAGTCATGGTGATGTAAAGTACCACATAGGGAAAATCTTATAATAATTATGTATGATGCCAGGTTGGTATTGGAAATACTGGGGGATCATTTTGTAAAGCATATGACTGTCTAAATCAGGGGTTCTCAAACTTTTTAAACAGGGGGCCAGTTCACTGTCCCTCAGACTGTTGGAGGGCCGAACTATAGTTTAAAAGAAAAGTAGTCGGCTGCTAAGCAAAAACACCCGGCGGGCCGGATAAATGTTTTCGGCGGGCCGCATGTGGCCTGCGGGCTGTAGTTTGAGGACCCCTGGTCTAAATGCTATACACCGGAAACTAATAAAAAATATTGAATGTAACCTGTAATTGAAAAATAAAATTATAGCATGTAGTAGTCCATTGTGTAAACGATAAATAAGATGAAAAAAATATATCATAATTTCAGTTAAGTCAATGTTCATGTTTACATCATTATCTATATTACTAGAGGCCCAGTGCACGAAATTCGTGCACGGGGAGATAGGGGAGGGTCCCGTCAGCCCAGCCTGCACTCTCTCTAATCTGGGACTCCTTGGGGGATGTCCGACTGCCAGTTTAGGCCCCATCCAGGATCGGGCCTAAACAGGCAGTCAGACATCCCTCTCACAATCCTGGACCACTGGCTCCTAATCACTCACCTGCCTGCCTGCCTGGTCATCCCTAACTGCCCCCCCGCCCCCGCTGGCCTGATTGCCCCCACTGTCTCTGTGTGCTGGCCTGATCGCCCCTAACTGCCCCCCCTACCAGCCTGGTCGCCCCTGACCCCCGCTGCTGCCCAGGTTGCCCCCAACTGCTCCCTCCCTGCCTGCCAGCCTGGTCGCTCCTAACTGCCCCTCCCTGCTGGCCTGGTCACCCCCAACTGCCCCGCCGCCAGCCTTGTCGCCCCTAACTGCCCTCCCACTGGCCTGATCTCCCCCAGCTGTGCCCTCCGCCAGCCTAGTCTCCCCTCACTGCCCCCCCTGCCGGCCTGGTTGCCCCCCATGGCCCCCCCCCACCAGCCTGGTCACCCCACACAGCCTGCTGTTCAGTCGTTAGTTGTCCCTCACTAACCCCCTGCCGGCCTGGTTGCCCCACGCAGCCTGCTTGTTTAGTTGTTTGGTCGTCCCTCACTAACCTCCCTGCCGGCCTGGTTGCCCCACACAGCCTGCTTGTTCAGTAGTTTGGTCGTCCCTCACTAACCCCCTTGCCAGCCTGGTTGTAGGCAGCCATCTTGTGAGGGCGTGAGGGTTAATTTGCATATTACCTCTATTATATAGGATAAAAGGCCTGTGGCCCTAATGCCGTACCACCAAAGACCGGTGCATGTGGGTGGGGCTGCGCAGTGGCTGGGCAGGGCTATGAGCATGGCAGGGCATGCATGGGTGGGCAGGGCTACAAGCACAGCAAGGCTGCGTGGGTGGGCGGGGCCATGCGATTTCACTTGATGGGCATCTAGTTACTACATAAATTTTGAACATGATTACTTTTCCTTCCTTGTATATCTTTTATTTTCACTAGAATTAATAATTTTGTTTTCTTATGCTTAGTTTTCTATATATTTATCACTGATCAGAAACTCTGCCCTAATTTTCAATACATTAAAACACATCAGGCATTTTATCAAATTCATTTTGTTTGGATACACATTTTCTGAAGCGTTCTCACATGCTCCAATTTGGATTGATTGCTCTCTGTGACTCATGCATAGCTATCATCCTGAGCTCTCATTCACTATCATCTTGGGGACTCTTTTCATCTTTCCTTTGTGTTTCCTGGATTCTATGTTGTTTTCTTTCTTGGGTTATTCCTTTTAGAGACTTTGTGATGCATAAAAATGTCTTTAGTCTATGTTTACCTTTAACAGATGGTTTAGTCGGGTACAGAATTCTAGTTGGAAATAATTTTTGCTTAGGCATGTCACAGTCTTTCTCCAATGCCTTTTTGCTTCTAATGATGCTGTTGAGAAGTAGTTTTCTTCCCAGTGTATTTCACAGTAATGTGAAATAAATGTAGGTGTTTCTGTCATTATATTACAGGAGTCAGACCTCTTCATCTAAAACTCATGACATTCAGTTCTGGGAAACCTTAAATTATTTGATTTCCACCCCTCAGGTTTTTTTTGGTTGTTTGATTCAAATGTGGTGTCTGACTTCCTGGACTGGCTATCTTTTCTTTTTGCCCTGCTTCCTAGGTTTCCCAAACCTGTTTTCCTAGCACTTTTATTACGTCTTTTCTTTCTTTTAAATATATTTTACTGATTTTTTACAGAGAGGAAGGGAGAGGAATAGAGAGTTAGAAACATCGATGAGAGAGAAACATCGATCAGCTGCCTCCTGCACACCCTCCTACTGGGGATGTGCCCGCAACAAAGGTACATGCCCTTGACCGGAATCGAACCTGGGACCTTTCAGTCTGCAGGCCAATACTCTATCCACTGAGCCAAACCAGTCAGGGCACGTCCTTTCTTTTCCTATTAAATTTTAATCTATTTTTTCTCCTTATAAGCATTCTGGTTTTGTTTCATGTATTATTTTATTTTACTGTCTGAGGAAATAATAGATTTTTTAAGTTTTCTTACCCTTGTAATATCTCTATTTTTACCAAGTAGTTTTATTCAACTTTAGTTTTCTTCAGATGTCCTGTGATACTTTCAGCTGATATTTATGAGTTATTTAGAAATTCTGAGCAGTAGGTGGGTAGGATGTATCTCCTATGTCCTTCAATATTGGGCTTCTGAACTGGGTGGTTTCACTGGGTTACCTCACTGTGAGTATACTTAAGACTTTTCCCTTGGGCTATTCAGATTTCCCAAAGAAAACACATTCAATCTACTGTGTATAGGATATAAACCTGGCTGACAGCACCCTGAGAGCTGAGATGAGGAAAAGGACTGGAGGTCTTCACATTCAGTATATATAATTTCCCTAATACTCCTGTGTTTTTAGTATAGAAACCAAGCCTTAAACTGTACTTGCACCCTCCTTTTGAGAGACCCTCTCCTTTCCTTCTATTCTTCCCTTTTCTTGATTTTTCTTCCTTACTTCTCCTACCTTTCCTCCACCTCTGGCTTTCAGTACCATCCTATGCTTATGATGCTATGCTGGGAACTTCAAAGTAAATGTTCCAAAACAGGAATCTCTCCTTAGATAAGAAAAAGCCCACCTTGACCTTTTTTATTTTGATTTTATTGATTTTAGAGAAGAAGGGAGAGGGAGAGAAAGAAACATCAATGATGAGAGAAAACCACTGATCAGCTGCCTACTGCACACCCCAATGGGGATCGAGCCCACAACCTGGGCATGTGCCCTTGACGGAAATCGAACCTGGGACCTTTCAGTCCATAGGCCGACGCTCTATCCACTAAGCCAAACCGGCTAGGGCCTCACCTTGACTTTTCTGTATCTTTTCCCCATTCTATGTCATTTCAGGACTTTCTGAAATTGTATTTACTCCCCAATTTTTATTTATTTTCTCAACTGCCAATGGTTTGTTTCACTAAGTGCTTTTGTGGTAGGTCTGTGATGGACATGTGTAATGGCACTATAGTACTTTTCCGCTGCAATCAAATAGCAAGAATTAGCCATCATTCTGGCTCTAGAACAGCCGTGGGCAAACTACGGCCTGCGGGCCAGATCTGGCCCATTTGAAATGAATAAAACTAAAAAAAAAAAAAAAAGAAAAAAAAAAGACCGTACCCTTTTATGTAATGACTAGGGGCTCGGTGCACGAAATTCGTGCACTGGGTGTGTGTGTGTGTGGGGGGGGGAGTGTCCCTCAGCCCAGCCTGCCCCCTCTCACGTACTGGGAGCCCTCAGGCGTTGACCCCCATCACCCTCCAATCGCAGGATCGGCCCCTTGCCCAAGCCTGACGCCTCTGGCTGAGTCATCTGGCCCGGGCAGCGGGGACCCACAGCTGCAGCGGCCCCACGATCGTGGGCTTCGCTTTAGGCCCAGGCAAGGGGCCCCTAGCTCCTGGGACTGCCAGCTTCGTCCGTGCCCAGCTCCCATCGCTGGCTCCACCCCTACTTCCTGCTATCACTGGCCAGGGCGGAAAAGGCACCTGATTCTCAGATCATGGCTGGGGGGGCAGGGCAAAGGCGGCCCCAGGGCTGCCTTTGCCCTGCCCCCCAGCTCTTAGCTCCCCCCTGGGTTTCCGATCACTGTCAGTGGCAGGGGGCTTCTTCCTGCTTTCCCTTTCGCCTCCCTGCATTGTGCCTACATATGCAAATTAACCGCCATCTTGTTGGCAGTTAACTGCCAATCTTAGTTGGCAGTTAATTTGCATATAGCCCTGATTAGCCAATGAAAAGGGTAGCTCGTACACCAATTACCATTTTTCTCTTTTATTAGTGTTGATGTTTACTTTGAATTTATATTAGTTCACACAAACACTCCATCCATGCCTTTGTTCCGGCCCTCTGGTCCAGTTTAAGAACCCATTGTGGCCCTCGAGTCAAAAAGTTTGCCCACCCCTGCTCTAGAATCAAGGGATAGCAACCATGACCTACCTTCTAAACTTCTTAAGAGACGAGACGACAAAAAAAAAAAAAAATTCTGCAACATCAAAAGAAAAAGGTAGCTAACTTCAAACTGAATTCCAACCTGGCTGGTGTAGCTCGGTTGGTTGGGGCATCATCCCATACACCAAAAGGTGGTGGGTTTAATCCTGGTTGGGGCTTGGGAAGGGGAGGCAATCAATGTTTCTCTCTCAGATTGATTTTTTTTTTCTCTCTCTTTCTCTCTCTCAAAATCAATAAATACCAAAAAAACAAATTGAATTCCAACACTACACCACTACAGAGAATTCCAACTTTACATAGGACTTTCTCAATTTTTAGCTACCTAAAAAATAATTACTCTGCTTTTGCCAGGTAAAGGAGGAACAGAAGGTGAACAACAGTTCTAGCCTTTCTCTGTGAAGGACACTAATAACCAGTTCCCTGAGGGATGAATTCAATGAAATGATAAACCCTACATTTTTCTGTGAAACTGATGATTGTTTTCTTTCTTACCAAGGTCAACTAGAGTGGCAACAGAAATACAGAGTGGGGCAAAAGTAGGTTTAGAATTGTGAGTACATAAAACACAGTTTACTCTTGTATTATTATTATTGTATTATTTCTCCATATGAACAACTATAAACTCACTTTTGACTCACCCTGTATAATGCAAGTCACGCATGCAATTTTAAGTTATCTAATAGATATATTTAAAAAAGTAAAAAGAAACATGTAAAGTTAACATTTTTCACATATATATATAAAATATTAGCATTTCAACATAAAATCAATATCAAAATTATTAATGAGATATTTTACTTTTTTATTCCATAGTAAGTCTTCAAAATCTGGTGGGTATTTTACATTTACAACGCGTTTCAACTTGGATTAACTACATGTAAGTACTCAATAGCCACATGTTGTTAGTGGCTACTATATTGAGCAATACAAGTCCAATTAAGTGTATGTCTTAGAAATGGATGCTTAAAAAATGTGGCAAGTATATCTTTTACTAACCATTGCCCTGTTCTGATTTTCTCTACTACTTTTCTTTTTCTTCCCTGTCTGTACTTTCACTTTTCTTTCTCCATTCCCTCTTTTAAAGTAATCCTCTTCTTTCCTTTTCTATATTTGACTAGCTTTTCTTTGGCTTCACTGTTATTTTATTTTGTTTTTTTTTAAAGAGAGGGAGGGAGGGAGGGAGGGAGGGAGGGAGGGAGGGAGGGAGGGAAGAGAGAGAGAGAGAGAGAGAGAAACATTATTGTGCGAGAGAAACATCAACTAATTGCCTCCCGCGCAAGACCCAAAAAGGGACTGAACACACAACCTGGGTATGTGTCCTTACCAGGAATTAAACCTGCCACCTTTTGGTGTATGGGGCAACACTACTACCAACTGAGTCACACCAGCCAGAGCTTAACTGTTATTTTTAGTAGTGACCTGCAAAGACTATAAAAATTATTTTTCCATAAAAAATCTCTTTTGATCTTGCTTCAATGGAAACCAATATTCCTCTTTTTGGGTGGTTAAGATATTAGGCAGATCTGGCGAATATTTTTTCTCTTATGCCAAAAGAAAGTGTAAAAACCAAAACAACCCTGCCTTCATTGTCCTCAGATTTTCTCCTATAATGACCCCTGCTTTTCTGTCAAAGGAATGGTGGACAAATTGGGGGTACCTCACTTTAGGTAGAGGACCCTTTTACAATGTATTGGGCGTACCTACAGATAAGGTAGCGAGTCAAATTAATATAAGACCCAGTTGATTCTTTGACAGGGAAGAGTTTTAACAAGGAGGTTGCCATGAGGTAAAAGTATTAGAAAGGACCCAAGGGTTCCTCTAAAGAAAGTATCTCCAGCCCTAACCGGTTTGGCTCAGTGGATAGAGCATTGGCCTGCGGACTCAAGGGTCCCAGGTTCGATTCCAGTCAAGGGCATGTACCTTGGTTGTGGGCACATACCCAGTAGGGAGTGTGCAGGAGGCAGCTGATCGATGTTTCTCGCTCATTGATGTTTCTAACTCTCTATCCCTCTCCCTTCCTCTCTGTAAAAAATCAATAAAATATATTTTAAAAAAAGAAAAGAATATATCTCCAGCACTGACATCCATGGTTTAATCCTTAGATGATCTTATTTAGCAGAACTATCAGGTGTGGGTGTGATTTAGTGGTGGTGCAGGACTATTTGACGCAGATAAAGCCTAAGATTAAGAGCCCGAGGAAGGAGATGGCAGAGACCTCTTCCTATTTTCCCAGCACTTTATTATTATTATTTTTTAAAAATATATTTTATTGATTTTTTACAGAGAGGAAGGGAGAGAGATAGAGAGTTAGAAACATCGGTGAGAGAGAAACATCGATCAGCTGCCTCATGCACATCTCCCACTGGGAATGTGCCCACAACCCAGGTACATGCCCTTGACCGGAATCAAACCCGGGACCCTTCAGTCCGCAGGCCGACGCTCTATCCACTGAGCCAAACTGGTTCCGGCTATTTTTTTAATGGCTTTAAAAAATCTTTGTAAAAAGTTATTCAGAGAATTCAGAATTTTCAAAACCTATCACTGTGAAAATAACAAAACTGACCTAACATTCAACTATAAGGGATTGTAAAATTCTATAGGACCTGAAATCTATACTAATAAAAGGGTAATATGCTAATTAGACTGGACATCTTCCAAATATCCTTCCAGACAAAGCCACGGTGGCGGGGCTGAAGCAGAGGCTGTAAGGGGCAATCAGGCCGGCAGGGGAGAGCAGTTAGGAGGATCAGGCCGGCAGGGGAGAGCAGTTAGGAGGATCAGGCTGGCAGGGGAGAGCAGTTAGGAGGATCAGGCCGGCAGGGGAGAGCAGTTAGGAGGATCAGGCTGGCAGGGGAGAGCAGTTAGGAGGATCAGGCCGGCAGGGGAGAGCAGTTAGGAGGATCAGGCCGGCAGGGGAGAGCAGTTAGGAGGATCAGGCCGGCAGGGGAGAGCAGTTAGGAGGATCAGGCCGGCAGGGGAGAGCAGTTAGGAGGATCAGGCTGGCAGGGGAGAGCAGTTAGGAGGATCAGGCTGGCAGGGGAGAGCAGTTAGGAGGATCAGGCCGGCAGGGGAGAGCAGTTAGGAGGATCAGGCCATCAGGGGCATCAGGAAGGTGAGTGGTTAGGAGCCAGTGGTCCCGGATAGTGAGAGGGATCCCGGATTGGAAAGGGTGCAAGCCAGGCTGAGGGACCCCCCCCCCCCCCCCGCGCCCCGCCTCCCCCGTGCATCGGGCCTCTAGTACAAATACTAGTATAAAAGTTAACCAGGTATTAGGAAAACTGGTAATTAAATGAAATAAATACTCTTCTGCAGTGTTTTTCCAAGGCATTCATATATATATATATAATCAACTTTATATAGGACTTTCTCAATTTTTAGCTACCTAAAAAACAATGATTCTGCTTTTGCCAGGTAAGGGAAGAATAGGAAGTAAACAACAGTTCTGGCCTTTCTCTGGGAAGTTATATATATATATTACTATGTTCCAGATAAACCACAAGAAAATGATAATTTAAGAACACCTTTCTGTAACTCAAAAATTATAATGATCAAATTATATTTATTACATTATCTGTGCATTAAAAACATCAAATACGACATACTGCACTTGCATAGAACTTTGAAATTTACGAAACACTTTCCCATAAATTAGGTCATCTGACTCAAATAAAACCTGAATGAAAAATGGTAGGGTAGACATCCTTTTAAACATCAGACACGTGCTGAAAGCTGACTACAATAAATTAACACTTAGGTCTTTATCCTGAGATGTTCATAACTCAAGTAAGAAAGAAAAAATTTAACAAATAAACACTGCTGTATGGTAAATGTGTATAAAGATCTATGAAAGTACTAAGGACTGAATTAGTTGGTAAGTTGTAAGAAGGTTCTTATTTTATAGAAGAGAAACTAAGGCTCAGAAAGCTAAATGAGTAGACCAAGATTTATAGCAGGTAAATAGCAAAGTCACATTTGAATCCAAGTTTTTCCTCCTAATCTAGTACTTTTACTACATCACACTCACTGCTCTCTGAAGTGTGACAGCTGCTTTATACTCCACGAGAGATGGCTTCTGTTGGTGAAAATTTTTCCTTTCCCTGTACCCTCTCCAATGTTTCTGGATAATTAATGCTGATTTCTCTTCTATTTCCCGATTATGTTTTTCCACCTGACCTAAAAGGAGGACAGACACTATTACAACCTACTCATTTCTATGCTTTCTCACTCAAATTCTGGAACCAGGACAACGATAATAACAAAAATCCTGCAGTTTTGTTTTTTTAATACTGTTTACTTATTTTCCCAATCCCATTATTTTATATGATTCTAAAATTTAGGAAAGAGCTTCAAAAGGTTTCTCAGATTTCAGATTATACAACTTCTTTAGAGAAAAGACTCATATAATGTTTTGTGTCACAGAAAAAAGGGCTGAAAAATCCAATAGCAAGAACATTTAGAAAAAGAATCACAAGCACATGGTAAGAAAGTCATTTAGTACCATCAGAGGGAAAGGGCAAAACATATGTATGTATTATCCACTCTGTGTGCTTCTAACTTTCTCTCCAGTCACCCACTCAATTCTACTGATTACTTTCTTTTTAATTTATCAGAGTTAGTCAGCATATAGCCCAGGGTTCACAGTAGCTAACTGATAGAACAAGGCAATAGAAGGTAATAATAAAAAGGGATGTATTTGAGAGATAGTTCCAAAAAAAATGTTTGATAGGATTTAATGACCAACCAAATGTGGTGGTAAGAGAGGGACAGAACTTTAGTATGTCTCACAGATCAGAAACTGAGTAGACTGTTGGTGCAATAACCTGAGATTAGGAATACACAGAGAGGAAATTAAGGGGAGAGATAAGGACTAGATTTTGGGATGTTTGTAGATAGCTAAGTAAAGCTATCCCACAGGCAGCTGGCTACATAGCTGTTGTCCAAAATAGTTGATACTAGCCACAATGGCTACTTAAATTTAAATAAAGTAAAATTAATAATTCAGGTCATCAAGTACACTACCCACATTTCAAGTACTCAATAGTCACCTCTAGCCAGTGGCTAAGTATTGAACAGTGCAGATACAGGAAATTTCATTTTGTGGAAAGTTCTGCTGGACCAAAGCTTAGGAGAGTGGGTAAGGATGGAGACAAGATTTCAGAGTACTCAGCACTTAGTAGTTGGAGCTACAGTTATGAATGAGATACCTTAGGAAGAGCAACATGAGAATAATGGGGTGGAGTTGGAATACCAAGAAACATCTATATTTATGGAAAGGAAGAGAAATAAAAAACTAGTGAAGGACACTGGAAATGAGTAGTAGGAAGGGAAGAAGAAGAACAAAAAAAGAATCTTGAAACCAGTCAGATTTCTCAGAATACATTTTAATATTACTTTCAACAAGCAACAAGTGTTGGCGAGGATGTGGAGAAAAGGGAACCCTTGTGCACTGTGGTGGGAATGCAAGTTGGTGCAGCCACTGTGGAAAGCATTATGGAGTTAACTAAAAAAATTAAAAATGGAACTGCCTTATGACCCAGCAATTCCACTTCTAGGAATTTATCCGAAGAAATCTGAAACACTAATTCAAAAGAATATATATATGTTCATTGCAGCATTATTTACAACTAGAGGCCTGGTACATGAATTCGTGCACCAGTGGGGTCCCTTGGCCTGGCCTGTGGGATCAGGCTGAAATCAGCTCTCTGACATCCCCTGAGAGATCCCGGATTGTGAGAGGGTGCAGGCCAGGCCAAGGGGCCCTACTGGTGCACAATCGAGGCTGGGGAGGGTCGCGGTAGGTTCTCCAGCTGGGGAGAGACTGTGGGAGGGCTCCAGAGCATGTCCGGCCCATCTTGCTACGACCCGATCAGCTGGACCCCAGCAGTAAGCTAACCTACCAGTCAGATCGCTTGCCCCATGGTGGTCAGTGCACGTCATAGCAACTGGTCCACAGGTCGACTGTCTGCCCATGTCATAGTGAGTGGTTCAGCAGCCTGAGCATATCATTAGCATGTTTCGCTTTGTTTGGTTGAACGGATGACAGGACAACTGGACACTTAGCATATTAGGCTTTTATTATACAGTATAGTCAAGATTTGGAAGCGGCCCGAGTGTCCATCAGCAGGTAAGGGGATAAAAAAACTGTGGTACGTTTACACAATGGAATACTACTCTGCAGTAAAAAGGAAGAAAATTTTACCCTTTGCAACAGCATGGATGGACCTGGAGAACATTATACTAAGTGAAATAAGCCAGTCAGGAAAAGATAAATACCATATGATTTCACTCAAGTGTAGAATTTAATGAATAAACTGAACTACCAAGCAAAAAAAGAACAGACTCATAGATAGAGAGCAGGCAGATAGCTCTGGTGGAGGAATGTGGTGGTAGTTGGAGGGTGGAAGGATTGACCAAAAAAGAAAAAAAAGAGAGAGAGAACTCATGGACATAAACAACAGTGTGAAGATTTTTGGGGGATAGGAGGGAGGGGAGTGGAAGAGGACATAGAGGGGATAAATGGTGATGGAAAAAATTAAATTAAAAAAATTTCAGGTTAGTGTGTCAAAGGTGGCAAGAAGGTGTTAGAAAATTTGTATTGAGGCATGAGTAAAGTTCTAGTGGTAGAAGGGTCATATTCTAACTCCTTACTTCAATTCACTGACAGCTATCTTTAAGAATATGTTTACCTATTTCTCTAATTTATCTGAACGATAAGAATAAAAAAAATTAGTGGAGAGGTAGCTCGTCATTAACTAAGAGGCCTAAATCAGAAAAATAGTAACTTTTCTTTCAAGTCAAGAGATTTAATAAGATTTATCTGAAAATGGAGAAACAAAGAAAAGGTCCAAATTTTAAAAAAGTAATCATCAGGTAACTAGGAAATCTGGTTTATTAAATGATATCCTAAACATTCTTACATTTATAAAATTGATACTGCCACCCACCTGGATGAACAATTTCAAGCATATTCAGCCGTACTTCTCGGGAAAGTCTCATGGCTCTCTGCTTTTCAAGTTGCAGTTGTAATCTGTTGTCCTCTTCTTCCTTCTGTCTTTTTAGTTTTAATAATATCTTTGCTCGTTTAGATCTGTGATGGAAACATTAAATACCATATGTACAATTTTCATAAATCATATGTCCACTCAGAAGTATATGAAAAATGCTTAAACTCATTAGTATACATATAAATATTGTTAAAAAATTTTTTAAACGTAATTCCTAGTGTTAGAGAATGATGAAATAAATTTTCATGTGCTGCTGCTATACAACCTTTCAGAGAAATGCTTAAAATACATGTCGCCCTGGCTGGGTAGCTCAGGGCTTGGAGCATCATCCCAATGTGCCAAGGTCTCTGGTTAGCACACATACAAGAAACAACCAATGAATGAATAAATAAGTGTAACAACAGTCAATGTGCCCCCCCCTTCTTTTCTCTAAAATCAATAAAAAGAATATATCAAAAGCCTTAAAAATATTAACCAATTAATTACATTTCTAATAATTTTCTTAAGGAAAAACGTGTTATATATTATTCTCCATAGCATTACAACAGTAACAAGTTGAAAACAAAAATACGCCCACAATAGCGAGTTGGATAAATAAATACTGGTTCATTCAATGGATGGGTACTATAAAAAATGAAAATTTCAAAGAATATTCAGTAACATGGGAAGATACCAACAATCTAAGTCAAGTGAAAATAAAATCAGGATAGAGAAGAGATCCAAATTGTTTAATATATATAAATATATGTGTGTGTGTGTGTGTGTGTGTGTATTTACTTATATAGAAAAACAAGTGATTAAAAACAAAACTTTCAACACATGCATGGTGTGATTATGGATGACTTTAATTTTCTTTAGATGTTTACATATTTCTCAATTATTAATATTATTTTTATAATATGTGGCCACAAAATTTTATTTAATTAGGATTTTTGTATTATCTGCTTTTACTCAACAAAATTTCTCCTTAGCCATTTCTAGCCAGTTTTGAATGCTTCCTAAATTACTATGTAAGGAGATCACATGTGTCAGTCTCTAGTAAACATACTATACTCAAAATTCCTTCAGATAACCATACAGAAAGAAACCAAAGAGGACAAAAGAGAAGCAGAATGCATTATTTATTTTATCTATATAGATTTAATTTGCATGTATCTTACTAAGAGAATTTGCTTTCTTATAATTAAATTGCCAACAAATGTAGTCAATTTGGCCATAGCTCGGTAGTATTAAAAGGCAGACTTCATAATGGTGTAGACAGTTATAATGATTTTTAACTCAATTTCTTGTGAAAAAGCAAAAACAAATAAGACAACTTTAAAAGAAAGTATTTTAAAGTAGAGAAAACTCAGAAAATAATTTTGATAACATTTCATGCGTGTTGTTTTGTTTTCTTTCCATTTATTTCTTTTTTAATATATATTTTTATTGATTTCAGAGAAGGAGAGGGACAGAGATAGAAACATCAATGATGAGAATCATTGATCAGTTGCTTCTTAACCAGTTAACTGCCACGAGTCCAAAATGGAAACCATCCCCACTGCGTCTATAGATGCTTATGGCGTACAAAGGGTTAACTGCTACTTAGTACAATTTGTTCTTTGGTTTTACACTTAGGCCAAAGTAGAGACTTTATTTGTTTCAAAATATCTTTCTTATAATTCCAAGATTGCTGCAGAGAAATTGGAAGCTACACTCACCTCCTCCCTACACCAAACCAGATTTACTGCTAAATTATAGAGCAATCTGAATATCCAACTGAAGACTAGCTGAACATAAGTATTATAACCAAGGATTTACAGAAGCCATGTAGAAACCAGTAAGATGAGCAGAGACATGGAAAAGGTCTGGCCCCCATGCCCATGTGCAGTGGTTCACAATATCTTAGTTGCAAAAGTCCCCACTGAAGAGTATGGTATCTCAAACTCACCGACTGAAAGTAAAAAGATGGAAATAGATATTTCATGCAAATGGAAACAAAAGAAAAGCTGGGGTAGCAATACTTATATCAGACAAAACAGACTTCAAAACAAAGGTTATAAGAAGAGACAAACAGGATATTAAATAATACTAAAGGGATCCATTCAATAAGAGAATGTAACACTTGTAAACATATATGCACCCAATATAGAAGCGCCTAAATATATAAAGCAAATCTTGATGGACATAAAGGGAGAGACTGACAAAAACATAGTCATAGTAGGGGATTTTAACACCCCACAGACATCAATGGATAGATATTCCAGAAAAAAAAACACACAAGAACTGTACACTTGAGACCTATACAGTAGCTTAAATGACACACTAGACCAGATAGATTCAATTGTTGGTGGGAATGCAGATTGGAGCAGCCACTGTGGAATACACTATGGCAGGGGTCCTCAAACTATGGCCCGCGGGCCACATGCAAATACAAATATTGTATTTGTTCCCGTTTTGTTTTTTTACTTCAAAATAAGATATGTGCAGTGTGCATAGGAATTTGTTCATAGTTTTTTTTTTAAACTATAGTCCGGCCCTCCAACGGTCTGAGGGACAGTGAACTGGCCCCCTGTTTAAAAAGTTTGAGGACCCCTGCACTATGGCATTAGCTCAAAAAATTAAAAATAGAACTGCTTAATGACTCAGCAATTCCACTTCTGGGAATATATCCAAAGAAACACAAAACACTAATTTGAAAGAATACATACACTCCTATGTTCATTTACAATAGCCAAGATTTGGAAGCAGCCGAAGTCCCCATTAAGAGATGAGTGAATAAAAAAACTGTGGTACTAATCATCCGAGAGATGCAAATCAAAACAGCAATGAGGTACCATCTCACACCTGTCAGACTGGCTATCATCAACAAATCAACAAACGACAAGTGCTGGAGAGGATGTGGAGAAAAAGGAACACTTGTGCACTGCTGGTGGGAATGCAGACTGGTGCAGCCACTATGGAAGACAGTATGGAGTTTCCTTAAAAAACTGAAAATGGAACTCCCATTTGACCCTGTGATCCCACTTCTAGGAATATATCCCAAGAAACCAGAAACACCAATCAGAAAGGATATATGCACCCCTATGTTCATAGCAGCACAATTCACCATAGCTAAGATCTGGAAACAGCCTAAGTGCCCATCAGTAGATGAATGGATTAGAAAACTGTGGTACATCTACACGATGGAATACTATGCTGCTGTAAAAAGGAAGGAACTCTTACCATTTGCAACGTCATGGATGGAACTGGAGAGCATTATGCTAAGTGAAATAAGCCAGTCAATAAAGGAAAAATACCACATGATCTCACTCATTCGTGGACAATAGAGACCATTATAAACTTTTGAACAATAATAGATACAGAGGCAGAGCTGCCTCAAACAGATTGTCGAGCTGCAGCGGGAAGGCCGGGGAGGGTTGGGGGGCAGAAGGTAGGGGGGTAAGAGATCAACTAAAGGACTTGTATGCATGCATATAAGCATAACCAATGGACATAAGACACTGGGGGATAGGGGAGGCTAGGGGACTGTCTAGGGCGGGGGGATAAAATGGATACATATGTAATACCCTTTGTAATACTTTAAGCAATAAAAAAAAAAAAAAAAACTGTGGTACACTTACACAGTGGACTACTACTAGGCTATAAAAAAGAATAAAATCTTACCTTTTGCTACAGCATGGATGGACCTGGAGAGTATATGCTTGGTGAAATAAACCAGTCAGAGAAAGACAAGTACCATATGATTTCACTCATATGTGGAATCTAATGAGCAAAATAAACTAACAAAATAGAAAGAGACTCATAGATACAGAGAACAAACAGCTGTCAGAGGGGAGCTGGTTGGGGGGCTGGGTGGAAAAGGTGAAAGGATTAAGAAAAATAAACAAAATAAAAGCAAACAAAAACTCATAGACACAGACAACAGTATTGTGTAACCAGAGGGAAAAGGGGGTGAAGGGAGATAGAAGAGAGTAAAGAGGGGATAAATGGTGATAAAAGAAGACTTGAGTTTGGGTGAACACACAATACAATACACAGATGATGTATTATAGAACTGTACACTTGAGACCTATACAATTTAATAACTAATATCACCTCAATAAATTCATGAGGGAAGGTAAGAAAGGGTGGGAGGGGGTTAAGAGATCAACCAAAAGACTTGTATGCATGCATATAAGCATAACCAATGGATGCAGACAGTAGAGGGGTGAGGACCTGTGCTGGGAGGAGGGAGAGGGCTGGGAGAGGTAAATGGGGGGAAAAGGAGACATATGTAATACTTTCAACAATAAAGAATTTAAAAAAAATTAAAAAGCAAAACATAGTCTTTCTTATCCTTATCATCAAAGGTAGAAAAGACCTCAAGTACATGTGTGCCAAAAGAGAAGATGTTTCAGAGAGGTTGTAGGGTGAGTTGAATAGTTCTAAGTACATATCTTTTGCTCCTCCTGATAGTTAGATTAAGTAAAAACCTTTCCCTTTCCTTCCCACTAGCTGATGGAAGCAAGCCTCTCCTATGGACCTTCCCTCCAAAAGGTGTGTCTGTACAACATGCAGATAAGGGCGTTTCCCCCTTACCTGCTTATAGAGGGTAAAAGAGAACAGGCTCTAAACAGCATCGCCTTTCAAATTGATGAACAAAACAAAAAAACAAAAAACCACTTGTTTCTAACTGAACTGATTATAAACACCTAGTATGCATTATTAACTTTAATATACTAAACATAGTAATCATTAAAACTACATCACTAGGACATTTGATATGTCAAAAAACCTGAGTTCAATAAACAGTTTAGGCATACAGGCTATGAAATATGGCAAACCTGGAAGACTATGAAGCATGCAGATGAAAGTAAAATATAAACCAGAAAGATAGTAGAAAAGTGAGGTTTGGTGATTGAAATTATGAGTAAAGATGGTAAATATGTGTTTCTGGATTCATATACTGTAATTTCACATTTAAAAATATTTATTAGGATTTTTAATGTTTCCCCCCTTAGTAACATTTTAGTGAGTAAGAGTGTCTATAATCACTTATCACTCAAATATTAAAACATTATTAACTGGTTTAGTAGGCATATGACCATCTGGCATTTGTATAGCACTTCTGAAAATGAAATGACTGATTAGACATCATATTCTCTAATTAATTTATGTAACTGCATTCCATGATGTATATTTAACAAACATGAATCTTTGCCATAGAAGAGGGAATTGACCAAACTACCTGCTGACAAGACATCAGAAATTCTCTAAGAATTCCTTTGTTGTGAAATAGTATGAACCTGTGGAGTACCATATGAATTAATGGGCAAAGCAGTTGATGGGCCCTGTTCCTTTACTCAACAAACATTTTTTTCTGAGTAATTGCTACCTGCTTGGTACTACTGTCCTAAAGGAGAAGAGAAACAATTATTCCCTTAAGGAGCTCAGTTTCAAGGGTTAGTTAAAAGTTAGCAGAATATGTTAGCAAGCAGTGGAGTGGGAGATGCTGGATAAAAGAAGGTGAAGAGATTAGCCAAAGAACATATACGCATAGCCCATGGACACAGACACGAGTATAATGGGGGACATTTGTAATAGTGTCAACAATTTTTTTTAAAAAGGTAGCAGAATATGCCACTTTGGTGTGAAGATTGAGTTGGAAGCAAATGAGAATCGACATATGCAAAAAAAGACTTTCCAGAGCTTTCCTTATCCAATTAAAAGCAAAAAGGTCTGAGAAATGAGGAGTGCCACAAATCCCTCTATCCCAAAGAAGTTTTATG
The DNA here is from genome assembly GCF_963259705.1 of Myotis daubentonii. Lineage (NCBI taxonomy): Eukaryota > Metazoa > Chordata > Mammalia > Chiroptera > Vespertilionidae > Myotis > Myotis daubentonii. The sequence continues at coordinate 59,770,823 of NC_081842.1, read as the reverse complement.
GCCATGAATAAGATAAACCTGCACAAATAACCCCTATCTTCTATTCATTTCCCCAATATATTTACCTTTTGACAGTATGCTGCCCTTGGAAGCCTAAATCTCCTTTCTTTGTACCCACCATTTCCTTCAAAATTTACTAATTTTTGTTAGAATGTTTATTAGCCCAAATTCTAGCCAACCCTTTGAGTTATTTATCATGTGAGGTTTCTTCTGCATGATATGCACTGCACAAGTAAATAAACTCTTTTCTCCTGTTAATGTGTTGTTGTTTTTTCTGTTAGTCTAATTTTCAGGGCTCCAGCCAATGAACCTAAGATGGGTAGAAGAAAAATTTGTTTTATTTTCCTACAAGGTCAAAGATATATAATTAAAATACATAAATATCAGCAACTCCATAATAGAAGTAGGAAAATTGTGAAGTTTCATAAAGTTAACTGGAGCAGCTGTAAGTTGCTACAGAAAACAATGCTGAGGAAAAGAGTACGTAACAGAAAATAAAGTTTCTGACCATGAAAAATGATTAAATTAAACAAAAAGCCCTGGCTGGGTAGTTCAATTGGTTGAAGCATCTGCCTGATACGCCAAGGTTGTGGATTTGACCCCCAGTTAGAGCACATAAAGAATCAACCAATGAATGCATAAATAAATGGAACAACAAATCAATGTTTCTCTCTCTCTTTCAAAAAACCATTAAGTAAAAACAACAAGAAAAAATCCTCCAAGAAAGTGCTTTAGCAAAGGTGACTAAGAAAAAGTGCCTCTTGCTGAATCTAGAGAGCTCTGATGCATCAGGGCCCATAATTCCATAACTGTGAGTGATGGGCAGTCTCTCCATCCAAAAAAACACGAAAGGGGGAAATGAATATGAGATAATGACCTAACCACAAAGGGACAGAAATAACCTTTGCAGAAAGCCCAGCTATAAAGGAAGCAAGAGAAATTTGCATAAACTGTTACAACTAAAAGAGGAAAGCTGCTGAAGCTTGAAGCAAACTTGAAATTAAAAAACTAAATAGATTAAGCAATAAAACAAAATTAAAAAAAGAAAATTAAATAGAACCTAAAGGCTAAAACTATACCACACTCCATCCTAAAACTTCAAATCCAAAATACTGGAAACAAATTCATTATAATGTGAGATTTAAATAACTTTGGCTTAAAAGCTAAATTCTTTTAATGGAAATATTTATAACCAATCTGGTTTGGTTACATAAAGCAATGGAATTTCTATTTTAAAACAATTTATTATGAATTAGATTCCATAGACATACTTCTGTTCTTTAATAATGCAAGAGAAAGTAATCTGGCATATTTGGCAATTACTGTGAGAGTAAACATTAAATATCTGAATCCATGTAAAGAGTACCTTTAAATGTAAGAGGATAATAGCTGAGGTTAACAGCAGGTAGAATCCATAAATAATGAATATACTACAGGAGGAAGACTATACTAAGAAATCTCAGCTCCTGAACAGAAGAATATATACACAGTGTCTCTCAAAGCATTCATCATTTCCCTAATTTACATCACCAAAGAAATCCTTTTTAAAAATTCAAAAGGAGCTTTTAGGTAAGACAATAAACTCTGAGCAATGCTGGAATGGATTATACTTGCCTCTCATGAGGACTATTTAATTAACTGGATTTGCAAATCTTCAAGGGCAAAAAATGTGCCATATGTATTATCCCTACCATTTTCTAAATGTCAGGTACTATACCAAAAAAAAAATTTATATTAATCATGTGACGTACACAGGCAATTATCCCCATTTTATAGATGGAAAATTTCAGGCTGAGAGAAGTGGGGCAATTTGTCTAAGGTCTTCAGCCCATAAGTTGCTGAGGTGAGATTCAAACTCAACTCTATTTAGCTCTCCAATATCTAGTAAAGCCTCTGGCTTATATTTAGCAATTTAAATATGTTTAAAGAATTAATGCCTTTTTTGCTACCAACAAAGCTCATGCCCAATATTAATATCCTATCTTTAACTCTTCTTTGAAGGAAACCTTCATCAATAAAAAGAATGTCTACTAAGGGATACAGTTAGCCACAATAGCTTCAATACTTGCCACTAACCCATCCAGACTGTTACAGGCAATGAAAAGTGTGCTCACTCACACACACATGAGCCGTAGATGATCTTATGAAAAAGTTATTTATGATAAAGAATGCGTTTGTCATGCAGTCTAACTTAAAGCTGAATTTTAGTTCACTATTTTAAAATATTTTTAAAACTGAGAAATGCAGCTGCAGTTATTCAAAGAATAGTTTCAGTTTTTTTTTTAAAAAAAGACACACTGACTTCTGGAACATGCAAGTTTCACTTTAGTAAACTAAAATTTAAGTTAGGCTGCCTGAGAAATCACTCTGAGAAGGCTCAACTGTATCATAAATGACCTGGGAGCTAAGTAATTTGCGTGTTTGTGCTCTTTTTATTGCCTCTAAGAATCTGGATGGGTTAGTCACATCAAAAACTGGGCTATGTCTTCAGTATTTCATTTTTAGTCCACCTGAAATAGAGATGACAGATTATGTCATATCACAATAACCATATCTATTCATGCCCTCTTTACTTAAGAAGATCAGGTTAACATACTTAAATACACACACATGTTCTAATCATAATTACATATAAACAATTATGGGAATTTTTGGTTTTAAGGGTTCGAAAAGGTAATTGACTATCACTGGCTCCCTCTGTAGACTTGGCCCACAAACACTTCTTAAGTGAGTAAGACTGTATCCGTTACATTATATTCTTGTTTTACTTTATGTCCTTTGCTTGAACGCACATCTGGTTACTACAGTGCTGTAACTCAGAAATTTACAGAACAATGAAAAGTAAGAATAAAAGAAACAGATTAGAAAATTGAAGAAAATCCCAAAACCCAAAAATCCTGTTTTCACTCAGCTGTACTCTAATAAGATATATGTAGCCTTCTCAGGTCAACATTCCTCTCACCAAAATTTTTTACCTGAAATTCCTCTGCAAAGTAATCACAGCAGACGGAAGCTTCTTTAATCTCTTCCTAGTTTGGAAACCCTTCCAATAAGCTTGAATCAAGCATGCTGCTTGATGTAGTTTCTGAAATTAAATGCCAGAATTTAGAGACATCTCTAAAAAAGCTTTTTTTTTTAGAAGTTTACCTCTTAAATTATCAGCCCTGGGGAAGCATTAATAAGTTGGGCAGGAGGCAACATTTTCATAGGCCCATGACAGGGAAGACCTAAGAATATTAAACCTGACCTCCCAAAGGAGGTATGTTAGGCTCACTTAGGCAATATATAGAAAGTATTCAAGATATAGTCTGATGAGCTTCAAGTATTTCATAGTTCTGCTTATTTAACCGTTTTAACTTCTTTGTTTGACAGCTTAGTCAAAGATTCAAGGTACTAAAATCAATCCATAAGTAACCCTTTTTCCCATCAAACTATGGCTACTCTGGATCTTAGAAATAACTTATAAAAGGGGGAGAGAGAGCAAAAAAAAAAAAAGATTTAAGAGGCTATCATTCCAATATTTTGAAACTAAAGTTTATTGACATGTTAGCAAATAATTTTTATAATTTCACATTATTTTTATAATTTAGTACCTGCTCTTCTACTTCCTGATAGACCTTCGGGCTTAAAAGGCTAATGAGCTGTCTAAATTCATGACGAAACTCTGTCCCCGGCTTTTGTTTATTTAGTAGACTTCTGAGTCCTGAAATGGAATAACAAAGATACAACTATTAATAATAAGATATGATTTTGTTATCTAATCAGTATTAAGGTTAAAAAGGCTAATCTAGAAACAAATGAACACAAGATTATTCACATGATTTTTCTTTTTCCTTCTCTCAAAGACTTCTAGATTGAGATATTTAGGATATGCCTCTGTCCTAAGAATTATGTGCTCTGTGTCCTAACAGTTCTTGTACGATCTGATGCAAAATATGTCTAGTCAATCTCTTTAATCAAAAAGGGGGATTGGAATCATTGTGGTAAGTCAAAGAGTAGAGATAGACAATTTATTTTCTGTTTTAACATAAATACCTTAGACTAAAACAGTTTTAAAAAGATAATGAATACATATTTTGTAATACCTACCCAGTGGAAACACTTAAGCAGGCTATTTGTCATTATTATTTTTTACCTATTTAAAAATATTAATCTGTATATATATTTTTGTTGATTTCAGAGAGGAGAGGGACAAATAGAAACATCAATGATGGGAGAGAATCATTGACTGGCTGCCTCCTGCACGCCCCCACCCCCACTGGGGATTGAGCCTGCAACCGGGCACGTGCCCTGACCAGGAATCGAACCGTGGCCTCCTGGTTCATGGGTCGACACTCAATCACTGAGCCATGCTGGCTGACCTATTTATCATGATTAAAGTTATTATTAAGTAATACAGTATACAGTAATACAAATAACTTGGGGCAAATCAATAGCTTCCTGAGCAAATATTACAGAAGTGCTGTAACAGTATAATACTGCATTTTCATCCAAAATAAAACATAGTAGTAGTATGAGGTACAAAGTAAGTATAATTTCCAAGGCATGTTGAAATGATGTATTATAACATATGTATTCAAAATAAATAAGTAAGCTACAATGGCTTTGGAGTGCACAATTGGGGAAGCCACTATATGGATCTTTTCATGATTTATATTCTCTTTAAGAATGATGTTCTCAGCAATATTAATAATTGTAAAATATTTTGAAGAAACTGGGTAAGTTCTACTATTGAGAAAAGAAAGGAAGGTGAAATTCCTTTATAATGAACTGTTGTAACAGTCGCATTTCTATAGAAGAAATCTATATAAATTACAGATTTTAAAAATGTACATACACCTGGCACAAAATCAACTAGAGGGTTTTATTACTGGCAATTTCTCTACCTCTCTGTCCCTTTAACACAAGATAATTACAATGTTCACAGTAATGTCTGGTGCAAGACAAGTTACTAAAGTGCCATCAAGAATTATAAAAGGCCATTGTAATAGTTTTGGTATTAAATCCATCACATTGTATTCTAAAATTTTAAAATTTACATATAATATAACCCTGTATAAACAGGTATATTTAATAAACTAGAACCCATTTCCGCACCATGTTGAATAAGAATAATAAATTAATGGCTCTGGCTAGCAAAGAAATAAAACAAAACTAACATATAACTTCATTTGGCAATTGAAAAAACAACACTGTGTGATCCTGAATAAATTTTCCATGTCTCTGTTCCCATTGCTATCAAATAAGGATAAGAGTAAATATCTCATAAGGTTATGAGGATTAAATATTTTAAAGCATATAATGTAGAGTAGTATTTGACACATAGTAAATGTTCAATTAAATGAAAGCTACTATCTGGGAAGGGTAATATAATGAGCCCTTTCCGTCTTAAATTTTCTGACTTTTTATTCACATACACATTTGATTAAAAGGGAGGGAGATGTTTTGTTTTTGAGGAAAGACAGTGAGGGAGTTGAAGTGTAATTGTTAATTGATATAAATATCTAAAGGGCTGTCAATCTCTCAGGCACAGATTTACTTTCTCCAGTAAAGTTGGTAAAAGGTCACCAATCTTTTTGGTCATAATTTTATATCACTATATGGTATATTCTATACACAACCTTTTTGTCAGAAGGAAGTAAATATTCATTGTAAATGATGATGAAATATTCATTCATCAACAATGTACCATATGCTATCTGTTAAGACATGAAGATAGCTTGATTATATAAAGACTTTTTCCTGAATTGGTTACCTGTTGTGATAGGGTTTTATCTGCACATTTCAGTTAGAGACTTTTTCAAAACACAGGAATTGTTTTCCATAAACCATCAATGTTATTTTTTCAAAACTCAAGAAAAGAAAGAACATATGTACTACCTTTGTAGCAGGCACTTAGTCTTAGTAAAATCAAAATTTCCTGATGGGATTCTGCCATCAACAGTAGGAGCTTTGTAGCAGTACTTCTTAGGACTGGACTAGGAGTTGATAAAAGCTTGAAAATAACTTCATCTAAAATTGAATGCAGGGTTTTTGCTTCTATTCTGAGTAAATCACCACTAATAGAATAAATAAAAAATAAAAATGTACAATTACTAATTGATACATAGATATCACAACAAATTAAATATAAAATGTTCAGCAACTTGATGCCTGGCTGTGGCCTGATCCAAGAAAGTAACCATTAAAAAATATATATATCAGAGAAAAAGAGAGAGGGAGAGACAGAAACATCAATGATGAGAGAGAATCACTGATCTGCTGACTCCTGCATGCCCCCACTGGGGACCCAGCCCACAACCCAGACATGTGCCCTAACCGTGAAACGAACCGTGACTTCTTGGTTCATAGGTCGACACTCAACCACTGAGCCACGCCGGCCGAGCAGAGGGTAACTATTTTTTAAAAATGTATATATATAAAAAAATGTATACCTTAGTCCCAAGAATGCAGCACAATAAATCAATTAATATTTACTGAATTCATACTGTATATATAAGGCACCATGCTAGGTAAAAATAGGTAATACAAAGTGGCCAAAGGCCCCTCCTCAGAAAAACTTAAAATCAACTTGTGGAGTTAAGATAACTGTGCAATATATTAAACAGATGATTCAAAAGCTTCAAGGCTACAAAAGCAGCTTAGTGATGCATGAAAACAAAAATGCTATAGGAATTCAATTATCACTTTCTATAGAAAGAACTTTATTGTTCTTTAGGTATTTCATTTCACTAAAAACCTAATCTTGCAGAACTGATGTCTTGAAAAATTATCTGACACTTAGAAATAGTCAAAAGGCAAAAGGGATTACTGGGGATCCTTTTACTCACCTCTCTAAGGAGTATATGATTTTCTAGGGATGTGCACCTTTGGCTATCTACGCACTATTAATTAGGATATTTTGTAATTCTTAAAAGGAGAAATTGCTTTGTAGAAGATAATGGCAATGACGCTTACCTGAGAGCAAAAGATTCATATTCAATAACACCATAAATGACTTCTGTGCAGTAGAAAAAGTGAGAGTTGTACCTGGTACTCTCTACCAGTTCAACTTCTGTGATACAATTTTCTTCTGGTTCCTCCTCCATGCTCCACCCAGAGATTTCTGACCATTCTTTCTCAGTCTTCTTTACTGGATCTCCTTCCCCAGTATAAAGGTTATTCCCCAGGATTTTATTTTCAACCCATTTCCTTTCTCACTCTATTCATATTTCCCACTGAGCTTATTTATCTTCTCTCGTGCTTTTAATATCATTTGTAGGCTGATTATTCATAAATGTACCAGATTTCTTCCAGAGGTCACAGTTTATCTATTTACCTGTCAACGGACATTTGAGTCGTCTTGTTTTTGGCCATTACAAATAAAGCTGCTACAAACATTTGGGTACACAATGGAATACTACTCGGCCATAAAAAAGAATGAAATACTACCTTTTACAAGAGCATGGATGAAACTCGAAGGTATTATGCTAAGTGAAACAAGCCAGAGAAAGACAAATATCATATGATTTTGCTTATATGTGGACTCTAAAGAACAAAATAATAAACAAAATTGAACGAGACTCACAGATACAGACTGATGGTTGATAAAGGGAAGGAGGTCTGGGGGACTGGGAGAAAAGGTGAAGGGATTAAGAAGTACAAATTGGCAGCTACAAAACAGTCACAGAGATCTAAAGTACAACATAGGAAATATAGTCAATAATATCATAATAACTATGGGGCCAGATAGGTATTTGAAATATTGGGCGGACCACTCTGTAAAGTACATTATTATCTAACCGCTATGCTATACATCTGAAACTAATACAGAATATTGAATGTAAACTGTAATTGAAAAAACAACCCTGAAAAACAAGTTTGCCACCCTGACTACATGAAATGCCACTAAATGGAAAAGAAATCTGAATGAGTTAAAAATAATTGAATCTATGCTAGTTATTATAACATGATATTGAAATCTTGTACTTAGAATACAATATTTAAATACAATGATAGCTAAAAGAAAGACATGGTTTTATTAGTATGTAGTATTTTTCTCTGACTTTTATAAACTTGAGGAATAAATGGCAATTCTTTATTCAAATAAGAAATTAACAGAAAATAAACATCTTGAAAATAAAAAACACACTTGTGTCCAAGTCTTTACATGGACACTAATTTCACTGCCTGATGAGTATATCTATCTTGTGTTTAACATAATTCATACTGAATCTGTCATCAGTCTCCCCACACCAACTCCTTATATTCTTTGTTTAGATTATAGCACTGTTTAATTACCCAATATGACACCAAAACTTTGTCATATTGGTGTCATACCTGAATGCATCTTTTATTGTGTCCCATATCAAAACGTCACCAAATCCTGATTTAACAGCTTCATTAATGTTTAATTGATATACAACTGCAAATATTTAAAGTGTATAATTTGATAAATTTTGACTTGTTTCACCACCATAATAATCAAGATAATTAACATGACCGTGGCTGGCATGGCTCAGTGGTTAAAGCATCTGCCTGCAAATCGAAAGGTCCTGGGTCCGATTTTGGTCAAGGGCACATACCTGGGTAGCAGGTTCCCCACCCCGGTAGAAGCATATGCCAAAGGCAACCAATCAATGTGGCTCGCTCTCTCTCCTCTCTCACCCTCCCCTTTCTAAAATCAATGGAAAAAAACAAAAATCAATCTATCAATCTACCTAATGAACATATCAACTCCCCCCCACCAAAGTTTCCCTATGTTCCACTGTGGTCCTTTTCTCTTTGCCCTCCCTGGCACCTATCTCCAAACATAAAGACAAAAATGCTATAGGAATTCAATTATCATATACTTAATACAAAAGGAATTTTATCCTTTGGTATTTCCTTCATTACACTAACAACCTTATCTTGCAGATGTCATGAAAATGATCTGAAACTTAGAAATACTCTAAAGGGGATTACTGGGTGTCTTTATACTCACCTCATTCAGGAGTATGTGATTTTCTAGGGGTGTGCAATCACTGATGTATTTTGTCACTAAAAACTAGTTTACATTTTCTAGAATTTTATACAAATGAAAACATACAGAATGTATTTTGGTCTGTTTTTTTTTCACTGAGCACAATTACTTTGATATTCATCTGTGTTAGCACATGCATAAAAAGTTCATTTGTTTATTGCTGAATAGTAATCAATTGTATGGATACATGTTTATTCACCTATAGTAGACATTTGGGTTGTTTCTAGTCTTTGGCTATTACAGATAAAGCTGCTATGAACATTTGTGTACAAGTCTTTGTATGAACATATGCTTCATTTTTCTTAGGCAGTGGATTGATAGATCATATAGATGCATGTTTGTTAAAAAAATTGCCATACCTTTTCCAAAGTGAATGCATATTTTACCACTCCAATCAACAGTGAATGAGTTCTTCCATATCTCTAACACTTAGGTAAGTCAATGTTTTAAATTTTAGTCACTTAACAAGAGTGTAGTGACATCTTCCTAATTAATAATGTTGCTAACCATCTTTTCACATGCTCATTTGCCATATACATACATATATACATATACTAGGTGTAATGGTTATTATGATTCCAAAACTTTTCTTCAGAAATGACAGTAATTTTTCTTCACTAAGTGTGAGATTTGGTATAAAATCTTAAGCTCTCAGATAAGATATCAATTCAATAATAAATTTCCAATATCTTATTTTATATTCTTTTCTTTCTGATAGACAATGGTAATAAGTGACATGTACACTCCATTTGCAATTGATTTCAGTAAAATTGGAATAAAATTGGTTATGCTGCTAATCAAAAATAAAAAATTATAAGTATTTTGTAAAACCAAGTCACCTGTTGATCTGTAGTATGTTCTGTACCATATTCATGACTGTAGATCCTATTTGAACATTATCAGTTTGCAGTAAGTGCAAGAAATGTTCACTTTGTAGTACTAAAGTAAGAGGGAAAAAAGAAAAATTAAAACAAAGATTCTATGTTGATACAATTTGGTCCTTTCAAAACCAAATCAAAGCATGACTATTTCTGCTAAACTTCCTGTCTATGTATACCTAAAAATAAAGATTTTAACATACGCAGCTTAAAAACTATAAGTAAGTCATTCCATTTTTATGGACAGTTTTTATAAACTAGAGGCCCGGTGCACAAAAATTTATGCACTCGGGGGGAAGGGGGGGTCCCTCAGCCCAGCCTGTGCCCTCTAGCAGTCTGGGACCCCTCGGGAGATAACGACCTGCTGGCTTAGGCCTGCTCCTGGGTGGCAGAGGGCAGGCCCAATCCCTAGGTGCAGCCCCTGGTCGGGCTCAGAGCAGGGCCGATTGGGGGGTTGGGGCACCACCCCCGTCACACTCAAGGCAGGGTCGATGGGGAGGTTGCGGCGCGACCCCCTGTCACGCACAGAGCCGGGCCAATCTGGGGGTTGGGGCGCTGCCACTGTCACACTCAGGGCAGGGCTGATGGGGAGGTTATGGCTCTACCCCATCACACACAGAGCAGGGCCCGTGGGGGGGGGGGCGGGGGGGGGTTGGGGCGCCACCCTCTATCACCCACAGAGCAGGGCCGATCAGGGGGTTGGGGCGCCGCCACTCTCACACTCAGGGCAGGGCCGATGGGGAGGTTATGGCTCAACCCCGTCACACACAGAGCAGGGCCGATCAGGGTGTTTGGGCGCTGCCCCCTGTCATGCTGATCCCGGTGCCCGGAGGCCTCTCGGTTCCGCTGATCCCGGTGCTGGGAGGCATATTACCCTTTTACTATATAGGATAGAGGCCTGGTGCATGGGTGGGGCTGGCTGGTTTGCCCTGAAGGGTGTCCTGTATCAGGGTGGGGGTCCCTACTGGGGTGTCTGGCCAGCCTGGGTGAGGGGATGATGGCTGTTTGCAGCTGGTCACACACCCTTCAGGGTGGGGGTCCCCACTGGGGTGCCTGGCAGTCTGGGTGAGGGGCTGAGGGCTGTTTTCAGGCTGGGGATGACTGAACTCCCAAACGCTCCTTTATTTCTTTTTTTTTTTTATTCTGGGCCAGCTTTAGCTTTGAGGCTTGGCTCCAGCTCTTAGGCTGCTGCTCCTGAAAGTAGGTTTCTGGCCTTTGCATACAATGTTGCAAATCTGCTGGCTGAAGTCCGGCGGTATTTGTTACAATGTTTCTTAAACTGCCGGCTCAGAGGCCTGCAGCCACAGGTGGGGAACGTTGGTTTCCTCCGTCACTGAGGCAACCAAGCCTCATGTTAGTTTCAAGCTGCCTGGCTGCCGGCTGCCATCTTGGCTGACAGTTAATTTGCATATCTCGCTGATTAGCCAATGAAAAGGGTAGCAGTCGTACGCCAATTACTATGTTTCTCTTTTATTAGTCTAGACTAGATAGTCAGAGAGCAACCATCAATACCAAGCTAAGAATCTCTTAGCTCTCCTTAAATGAAAAATAAAATATATCCTAAATTTGAATCTCTTTTCTAATAGTGAATTTCAGCAAATAAAATCAAATTTCTTATGAAGGGAGAACATGGAAATGGCACAGGTAACTATAATCACATCCTTAAAAATTTTTTTTTTTAAATATATTTTATTGATTTTTTACAGAGAGGAAGGGAGAGAGATAGAGAGTTAGAAACATCGATGAGAGAGAAACATCGATCAGCTGCCTCCTGCACATCTCCTACTGGGGATGTGCCCGCAACCCAGGTACATGCCCTTGACCGGAATCGAACCTGGGACCTTTCAGTCTGCAGGCCGACGCTCTATCCACTGAGCCAAACCGGATTCGGCAAAAAATTTAATTCTGTTATAAAATGTATCAAGTTTGCTAACATTTTGTTTTAAATAATAATAAAAATCATCAAGTACAAAACATTTGCTTTTATTGGTTAATAATTTTTAGGCTCTCAGCAGCCAGTTTTGAAGACTTGGCATTGGATGCTTACTGCAAATTGTTTAACCTCTCAGAACATTCATTTCTTCACCTGTAAAACTAGAAATAACAGTTGTCTACAGGCTACTGTAGAATCTTGAAGAACAGGGTGGTTTCCGATTAAATGTTAGTTTCTATTCCCTTCTCTGCTAACTAATCAGAATTGTAACTAAAGTGGGATCAGGTATATGGCAAGGAAGTTCTGTTAACACTCCCCTAGTTTCTACAAAACAACTTACTCCTTTTTCCTGAAGGAACATATTTGATTTCTTTCACATGCGGACTACTGTTTCTCATGTCTATTTATATATAGTATAATATTTCAGTATTTCACTAGAAACCTATTTTTTAAATGTTTAAAAACTTCAGAAAACAGATCCACTACTATAAAATATTTCTAAGGCTTCTTATATTCCATTACTTTCATAGTAAAAAAGTTCTTCTAAGTAGCTGGGATAAGTAAAATATTTCATTTTTACCTACATAAAGATGTTTTATTAACTTTTTAATTAACTTTGAATTCACTATGATTATCCTTTAAAGATGTTGACAGTGATTGATGATTAATTTCTAAATTTACTAATCCACCAAGGGTTGCAAAATAGCGCTATTCCATTATTTCTTTTTCACTTATTGGTTAGATTACTTTTACAGAGAAATTTCTCATGAATATGTAAGAAAAGGCAAGATAAATGTTGGAGTCTCCATCTACCAAAATGAACTGATTCCCTATTGGATTGTAATGGCAATTTTTAAAAATAGTCTCATAATATTTGCTGTTTCAATCTACTGTAGTTATTATTCTGATTACCATTCAAATTTACCGTTTTTGACTAATATAAGCCTCCTTATATTGGCTCCTGAGTCCTTTTCACAGAATCCCAAATACATTTTGATTGCACCTTTCCTATCTGGTATTCCAGATATTTCAGGTTTACTTTGTGTATTTTCTATTTTGGATCTGCAGTCAGCCATTTCTCGAAGCAGCTGATTCTTTTTAGAGAGAAAAGGTTATTGGAGACTCCAATTTTGTACCCACTTATTTTTTGCATATAGATTTCACAACTGCTTAATTTAGTTTTAATATATACTCTATTGATATTTTAAATCTACAGATGATCTGAAGAATATTGTCATTTTTGTTAGTTATTTTTAAAGGATATATGGCATATGTTTTAAATTATGCAAGTATTCTCTCTCTTCCTATCTCTCTTTTTATGAGGTGTTTTACATTCCACTATAATGAAACTAAGTACTTTATATTTTTTGTAAAATATTTCTTTAAATTGGAAACTTTATAATAGTATTTGTTCCATAACAGGAAACAAATAATGTGTTTTCAAAAAAAGGAATTATCTAAGCATATTCCTTAGCTCTACAGAAATATAACTACCAAGAATATCTATAATAATAAAAGCATATTATGCAAATCAACCAAATGATGAAACAGCAGAATAACATCCAGATGACCTTCTGGATGACCATGCTGTCAGCCAAGGCGAGTGCAATGTGATTGGTCAGGAGCCCTGCCATTGCCCCACGCTCGATGGCCCCACAGAGGGAGGCCCAGGCCACGGGGCTGGCAGCGCTGTGGCAGGTGGGCGGGGCCTCCCTCTGTGGGGCGATCGATCTGGGAGCCCCATGATTGATCGTCTCACAGAGGGAGGCCCAGGCCACTGGCCAGTGATGCTGTGGTGGGTGTGTAGGGCCAGCCAGCGATCGCCCTTCAGAGGGAGGCCCAGGCCATCCAAGTGATCGCACCTCACACCTGTCGCCTGCAGAGGGAGGCGATCGGTGGCAGGGGAGAGGGGGGCAGTGCCGCACAGATGGCAAGCAGTGGCAGTGGCAGGGCCAGCTGCTGGCAGCCAGGGGAAGGAAAGCCCCCATAGGCCCTGATCGATGGCCAGACCTAGGGACCCTACCTGAGGAATCCCAAATTGCGAGAGGGTGCAGGCTGGGCTGAGGGACGCCCTCCCCCTCACCCCATGCACGAATTTTGTGCAATTTTGTGCACCAGGCCTCTAGTTAGTTAAATAAACTGAAAGTAATTGCCTTGGGAAAATGGGACATGAAGTGAAGCATGAGAACCAGGGATGATGTTTTCTGTTTAATAATCCTTACAGAACTATTTGACTCTTTAAATTATTTGTATGAATAATCCTAAGAGAAAAATAAAAATTCAATTTAAATTTTAATTCCGAAAATAAATAAATGTTTCTACATTGTTCCATTTGTTTTTCAAAACAGAAAAATGCTCCCATAATTATAATTAAGAATTACTTTCTCAGTCATAAGAAAATATAACACTAACATATATTTATATTTCTCAATGTAAGTGTAGAAATAGCCTATAAAATAACTTTAAAGTTCAATAAAATGTCATTACATAAAACCTTACCCTTACATAAATAGTCTATATACATAGGGATTTCTCTCATACTAAATCTCAAATACAACTGTAATCATTGAAACTTAAAAAAAAATGTCCTCTCTAAATTATTAAAATTATTATTAATTCTTATCTTGGATTTGCTAAATAGAAAAAGCTAAGGAGAAAGTTATATTTTAGCAATTTTCCCCTTAATATATTCACATTGTCAATGTTGGCTCTTTAAAGCTGGAATGTTCAAATGGACTTTTATTTTCTTATATGTGGGGTTATTTCAACATGGTTTCTTTTAATTATGGTTATACTTATAGTTAACGAAGTATGTATTTTTAGAAAAAACCCCCAACTGTTAGCATATGACTTTATAATGACTATCAGTTACATTAAATATCTTTTCTCTTACCATTCTGGATAAGTTGAACATGGCCTCCCACAAGCCAGAAGAGAGAATCAGTCACAATGTGGAAAAAGTGTAGTAATTCATCTTTTTCTTCACCCTTAACACACACACAAACAAAAAAAAAACCAAGTTACTTTTCTGTAATTGCTTTATGAGAGAGAAAGAGAGAGAGAGAGAGAGAGAGAGAGAGAGAGAGAGAGAGAGAGAGAGAGAGAGAATGAATTGACTTCTGAGGAGTTAGGGGACCTGGTGTCTGGATCTAACAGTTATTCATGAGGTATGTCATCTTGAAGCCTTTACTTTTTTAGTTTATAAAAAAAAGTAGCTTATAGGCTACTCTACTTACTAGACATGGTTGTTACCCTAAGATTAAATAAGACAATGAAAGTAGTATAAAAACTGGAAGTGGTTACACTAGGATTTCTCAACACCTCTGGAGCTTTTTAAATATACCATGCACAGGCATTGGTGCAAACACAGTGATTCTAAATCTCCAAAGGTAAAGTCTGGACATTGTATTTTTACAAAGTTAGATGGATGACTTGGTTATACACCCAACGCTGAAAATCACAATATGCAAATGTAGGTGTCAGCATGTAAAGCATTATTAATAGTGTATTTCAGTTGCAGCATCTATTCTTTGACTCCATGAGGGTAGAGACCATGTTATTTAGCTCTCCACTATACACTCAATATCTAAAAACGACTCATACAATTAGCAAATGTTAAGTCAATAGATAAATGACAATTTTCCTAGCTTCTTCTTTTCTGGAATACAGGGTGAAAATTATTCTAGATTAGATAAGACATAAGAATTGGTCTGTGGCATAGCCAGAAAAAGAAATCAAGTCCAACAAAATGCCCGTGGTTCATGCCACTTTAATTGACCTGAATAAAATGAAATCTAGCAAATTTGCAAATACTGATTTAGTGCTAGCATCCCTCAAAAATGGCAGTGGAAATTCTACAAGTGGAATATGTAACCTATTACAAAGAAGGCATATTCTCCACTACTAAGTTAAATTCTATGCCAACAATGAGTCTTACACTCAAACCACAATATGTTGTCCATGTCATTCAATTTCACTTATATAACTTTTTATTTCTTGTTTTTTAAATAATATATTTGTCTTAGGTTTTCTAAAAGAAATATCTAGAGCTTGACTATTTTACTAGCCTGAGTTTTTTTTTTGAAGTACAAGACTGTATCTATTCCTTATATTCTCAAAGCATCTCAAATAAAACTTAAGATTTCATGATGACTTATATAGCTTTGTAATTCACAAAAGTTGTGCATCTGCTTAATCTCTAATGTAGCAGTAGACTCAAATGTTCATATAACCAAGAGCTCTTCCAACATAAAGGAGTTACAGAATTATAGACCTATGATTCCTTATATATTCTACAACCACACTGATGTAATTGACACTAATGAAACATTACACAAACAACTGCAGAATTCATATTCAGGTATACAGGGAGTGCTTGCTTTTGCATGGTATCATGTTAAATGAAACTTGTGCATATTTAAACTTTTACATGGCTCTGATATGTGTGTTTAAATTGAGATAGCAATGTGCAAAGCAAGGACTGCTTACAAAGAAATACTCACCAAGATAAAAACATATGGAGGCCATACAACAAGTCTGAAAACATTTCAAAGGCTTTAAATGTACAGTGTATGTTATCTAACCATGTCCGAATTAAGAAATGGATAACAGTTATAAAACATCAAGAAAATCCTCAAATATTTGGAAATTAAGCAATGTACTTCTAAATTTATTAAAATTAATTCTAGAGTGAGAAACCAAGATGGCGGCATAGGTAAACACCGAAATTGCTGCCTCCTACAACAACTTCAAAAATACAACAAGCCGAAACCGGTTTGGCTCAGTGGATAGAGCGTAGGCCTGCGAACTGAAAGGTCCCAGGTTCGATTCCGGTCAAGGGCATGTACCTTGGTTGCGGGCACATCCCCAGTGGGAAGTGTGCAGGAGGCAGCTGGTCGATGTTTCTCTCTCATCGATGTTTCTAACTATCTCTCTCCTTTCCTCTCTGTAAAAACTCCATAAAATATATTAAAAAAAGAAAATACAACAAAAAGACAACACGGACATCATCCAGAACTACAGGAAGGCTGGCTGAGTGGAAATTCTACAACTAAAAGGAAAGAGAAAAGCACTCTGAGACTCAGGAGCTGTGGAAGTAAAGTGCAAAGGTACGGAGGCTCGAGCGCACGCGGAAAGGGGCTGGTGCCTGAGGATGCAGCAGTCTTTTTGAATCGGGAGGGAGTCACAAGCTCCCGACTGCTCTGAACTCTGGTTCCGGGAAGTCTTTGGGGACCCAGGACTCATACAGGGAGAAACTGGACTGTCTGGCAGCAGGCAGAACTCGGAACTTGAGGGCAGCTTTCCCTCAGAGGTGCTTGCAGCAATTAAATTACCAGGACACAGAGACGCCGGGCCCCTTAGGGCAGGGCCAAGGATCAGCCATAGCTGCTTGCTCCACCCTGTTGATTCCTTGAGACCTCGCCCCACCCAGGCTGCAGCAGAGGCTTTTGCACATGAATGCCCTGGCCCTTTGCAACCTGAAAATTACCTAACAAATTACAGCTGGGCCAGACAGACCCAGAACTTCCAAGAGAAGGGCCAAGGCCCCACAGCAGCTTGCATTGCTTCACAGCTGGGCCTCATCTGGGCACCTCCAAACTCCAAAAAAGGAAGGGGAATCTGCAGATCTTTTCGTAGCTCCTGCTGGGTAACCTCAGGCAGAGACTAAATTAGCACCTCCTTAAATCCAAGAGCCAGTGTACCCAGTGGTCAGAGTGGGACCATCCAGATTACAACTCCTCAGATCCATAAGGGACACACTCAGGGGGAAGACTCAGTGAGCACCAAAGCCCCACTGAAGCAAGTCTTGCCCCAGAAGGGTGTCTTCAGCACAGAAGTTCTCCCACTGCAGACACAGCTGATTCTCACTGCCAATTGGCCTGGAGGTCAATTCCTCCCAGTGATACCTACAACAATCAAGGCTTAACTACAACAAGACTGTGCACAAAGCCCACAAGGGGGTGCACCAAGAGTGTCCACCTCAGGTAACTGGGGAGGCTGAGCCACTGGGCCCTATAGGACACCTAGCACACAAAACCACTCTACCAACACAGGGAAGCATAAAAAATGCGGAGACAAACAGGTCACAAATGACAGAAATGGAGGAAAGCAAACAACTGGATATAGAGTTCAAAACCACGTTTATAAGGTTTTTAGAGAATTTTCTGGAAACCGCCAATAAATTTAGTGAGACCCTGGAGGATATGAAAAAAGACCAACTAGAAATTAAGCATACACTGACTGAAATAAAGAATAATATACAGAGATCCAATAGCAGACAAGAGGATCCCAAGAATCAAGTCAAAGATTTGAAATACGAAGAAACAAAAAATACCCAACCGAAGAAGCAAAAAGAAAAAAGGAATCCAAAAATATGAAGATAGTGTAAGGAGCCTCTGGGACAACTTCAAGCGTACCAACATCAGAATTATAGGGGTGCCAGAAGAAGAGAGAGGGCAAGATATTGAAAACCTATTTGAAGAAATAATGACAGAAAACTTCCCCTACCTGGTGAAAGAAATAGACTTACAAGTCCAGGAAGCGCAGAGAACCCCAAACAAAAGGAATCCAAAGACGACCACACCAAGACACATCATAATTAAAATGCCAAGAGCAAAAGACAAAGAGAGAATCTTAAAAGCAGCAAGAGAAAGACAGGCAGTTACCTACAAGGGAGTACCCATACAACTGTCAGCTGATTTCTCAACAGAAACTTTGCAGGCCAAAAGAGAGTGGCAAGAAATATTCAAAGTGATGAATGCCAAGAACCTACAACCAAGATTACTTTCTCCAGCTAAGCTATCATTCAGAATTGAAGGTCAGATAAAGAGCTTCACAGATAAGAAAAAGCTAAAGGAGTTCATCACCACCAAACCAGCATTATATGAAATGCTGAAAGGTATTCTTTAAGAAGAGGAAGAAGAAAAAGGAACTCTTACCATTTGCCACAGCATGGATGGAACTGGAGAGCATTATGCTAAGTGAAATAAGCCAGTCAGAGAAGGATAAATACCACATGATCTCACTCGTGTGTGGAATATAATGAACAACATAAACTGATGAACAAGGACTGATCCAGAGACGGAGAGGCATTGATTGGACTGTCAGGCTTTGGAGGGAAGGTAGCGGAGGGTGGGGGTAAGGGGGAAAGATCAACCAAAGGACTTATATGCAAGCATATAGGCCTAACCAATGGACACGGACAACGGGAGGGGGCGGGGGGGTAGGGGGTAACATGGGGATAAGGACACATATGTAATATCTTAATCAATAAAAAAATATATTAAAAAAATTAATTCTAAATTCTTTTATTATTATTATTATTTTAATCCTCACCCAAGGATATCCTTTTTTTATTGATTTTAGAGAGAGACAGAAACATTGATGTGAGATAGAATCATCGATCAGTTGTCTCCCGTACATACCCCGACTGGGGATCAAACCCAAGACCTTTTGGTGTACAGGAAAATGCTCCAACCACCTGGGCCAGGGCTTATTTCCAAATTCTTAATTCCATGGGTCAGAAAAAAAGTACATATAGCATCTAGTACAATTCATCCAAGAAATACTTGTTGGATTGATATGACCCTATGTTAAGGTTGAAATATTTTGACTAGAGAAGATTTGAAAGATCTAATAGAAGGTTCACTTTTATTTTGCTTTACCATTGGAGTTATTGAGAAAAGCCTTGGGGCTAGAGAACAACACTTTCCTCTACTGTTTTTTAAGTAGAAGGTATGTTTTAGGAAACTGCTATGGAAATAAATGTCTACAGGTGCTGTTCAAAGTTGCATAGTAAGGCAGATCCTTCAAAAAGTCAAACAGTATGCTTCAGCCAGCATTTAAAACTTTTTTAATGTAGACATTTTTTTTTATTGTTACTTTAAAAATATTTGAATTTACTATTCTAATTGTACATTCAGCCCAATATTGTACATTTGAAAAATAACGTGGGACATCTTTTCAAGAATTTAACTGTTTTGGCTACAAAACACAAAGCACAAATAAACACATATACCTTAGCTGCGTTGATGAAACATGTTTGCAATTGCCTTCCCAAAATCAGAAAATTTTCTGCAGCTGATGGAAGTAATTCATTGTAAAATTCCTCTGCATCTTCTCCTGGCTCTAAGCCCACACAGCAATGGCTGAAATAAGAGCACAAGTTTGTGACTCAGGTTGGGTTAATTATAAATTTCAATTGAATGCTAAAGCTTCTATAGACACTGTGCCTTAATAAGAATTTTTAGTATCTTCCTTTAATTGTCAAGCCAATAAAGAACTTTTGCTGGAAAATTATTTAACAACTTTCTAGAAAAGTCATGCAGGCTTTGCCTATACTTAGAGCCAAGACTCATGTGTCCTAAAAACCTATTTGTCAACTCTTCAGGAAACAAAATGCACTTGACTCACACTAAAGAGAAATGAGGCAAGTTTTCAGTGAATGGACTACAAACATTCTAAAAGTAATAGGATACCTTGATAGTTTAATTTGTTAGTATCATTTGTGTTAATGGATACATTTTAGACATCAAATAGCTGAAAAAATACCCAGGGTGAGATTAGTCTGCAAGGGACAGATTAGAAAAGCAAGCACTCTAATTTTATACCAATTCAACTTTCTAATAGAGCTAATTTCCTAAAAGCTGCAAAATATTTGACTGCATATTCCTTACATCAGAAGAGGAAACTCAAGCATGGTCTCTATACGTGTCATGAATAAGTACTGCTGTCTGAGGCTTTTCCACAAAATATGCAGACACTGATGAGCAATAGTGACTACAGACAGATTATGATAAAAACTTAACTGGCTAATGCTCAATGTATCTGTTTTGTTTTTGGGTTTTCACATCAAGTCCTAAAGTCAATAGACTAATGCTCATATGTATCAGTTTCTGTTTGGCTCCTAAAGTTACTTATTTAAGAATACCTATTTTTACAGAGAACATTAACAAATAAAATCATCCTATATAATAAAGAGGTAATATGCAAATTGACTGCCACACTCTCACACAAGATGGCCACCCCCATGTGGTTAAAAGATGGCCACCACAAGATGGCCGACAGGGAGGGCAGTTGGGGGGGACCAGGCCTGCAGGGGAGGGCAGTTAGGGGCAACTGGGCTGGCAGGGAAGGGCAGCTGGGGACTTTCGGGCTGGCAGGGGAGCAGTTAGGTGTTGATCAGGCTGGCAGGGGAGTGGTTACGTGGTGATCAGGCTGGCAGGCAGAAGCGATTAGGGGCAATCATGGAAGGCAGGTGGTTGGGAGCCAGCAGTCCCGGATTGTGAGAGTGTGCAAGGTGGGCTGAAGGACACCTCCCCCACCTCCCACCCCACCCCCCGCTGCCGGTGCACAAATTTCGTGCACCGAGACTCTAGTTTTTTTTTTATATGTTCACAAACATTGGATTCCACTCAAGAGAGCACAGATCAACCAATATTTTCATGAGCTTACACATCTAATCAAAACAAAGACATAGAGCTTTATTTACTTATGTAAATAATCTTGAAAATCAAAGTATAAAAAAAGTACTAAGTATACCGCTATTTTGTTTTTTTAAAAGTATACATTGAGTCTGTCTTTCACCTAATAACAAAGTAGGAGTAAGCAGTTTCAAAAGCTAAATTCACTTAGTAAAGCACACGTTCAGTTAGTTAATTTGGAGGTGCCATAGACACTGGGAACATCTGCTTTATTTTATCAACTCTTTCAAAATAAAAGATTTTGATCTCTTTTCTCTAAATTTTTAGCATGGCAGTAGACCAGTAAATGCTGCTTCTAAATATTGACAGGATTGGGATTACCTAATGAAATACACAGTTGAGATAGCTAAATCAACACAAAGTGAAATAAATAGTTTCTGTTCTCCTATACTACCTTTGCTTATGCCTTTCATTTCAGCACCTATTTCATTCTGCCTTATACAATAAATTCACATGACTGTGACACCCATCTCTATGGTAAGTTTTTCCAGTATAGAGCCAGTGCCTTAATAGTTTCATTTCTTCCTATAATTCTCAGTCAATAAAGAGTCTACTGGCACTTGGAATTCAATGGTGAGCAAAAGACATTATCACGATCTTCATAGACCTTATGGAGCAAAATTTTAGACAGTGAAATATTCACATATATATATACTAGAGGCCCGGTGCACAAAAATTTGTGCACTCGGGGGGAAGGGGGGGTCCCTCAGCCCGGCCTGTGCCCTCTAGCAGTCTGGGACCCCTCAGGAGATAACGACCTGCTGGCTTAGGCCTGCTCCCGGGTGGCAGAGGGCAGGCCCAATACCTAGGTGCAGCCCCTGGTCGGGCTCAGAGCAGGGCCGATTGGGGAGTTGGGGCGCCGCCCCGTGTCATGCACAGAGCAGGGCAGATCGGGAGGTTGTGATGCCACCCTCAGTCACGCTCAGGGTAGGGCCGATTGGGGGGTTGGGGTACCGCCCCCCGTCACTCACAGAGCAGGGCCCATCAGGGGGGTTGGGGCTCTGTACCCTGTCACGCACAAAGCAGGGTGGATCAGGGTGTTGGGGAGCTCCCCCCTGTCATGCACAGAGCAGGGCTCATCAGGGGGTTGGGGCACCGCAGCCTGTCACACACAGAGCCACAGGGCGATCAGGGGGTTGGGGAGCTCCCCCCTCAGGCACAGAGCAGGGCTGATCAGGGGGTTGGGGCGCCTTCCCCCGTCACGAACAGAGCAGGGCAGATAGGGAGGTTGTGGCCCCGCCCCTGTCACACACAGAGCCGCAGGGCGATCAGGGGGTTTGGGCACTGCCCCGTCACACTGATCCCGGTGCCAGGAGGCATATTACCCTTTTACTATATAGGGTAGAGGCCAGGTGCACGGTTGGGGGCTGGCTGGTTTGCCCTGAAGGGTGTCCTGGATCAGGGTGGGGGTCCCCACTGGGGTGCCTGGCCAGCCTGGGTGAGGGGCTGAGGGCTGTTTTCAGGCTGGCAGGTGATTGAAGCTCCCAACCGCTCCTTTTTTTCTTTATTCTGGGCCAGCTTTAGCTCTGAGGTTCCAGCTCTTAGGCCTCCCCTGCTGAAAGCAGGTTTCTGGCCTGTTTACCTTCTGTATTTGAAACAATGTTGCGATCCTGCTGGCTGAAGCCCTGCGACTAAAGCAGGTTTCTGGGGTTTTGTTTAGCTTCTATATTTGTAACATAGTTGCTTAGAGTTGCAGCTCAGAGGCTGGCAGTGGCAGGTGGGGAACGTTGGTTTCCTCTGTCACTGAAGCAAGCAAGCCTCATGTTCGCT
Organism: Myotis daubentonii; assembly: GCF_963259705.1. Classification (NCBI taxonomy): domain Eukaryota; kingdom Metazoa; phylum Chordata; class Mammalia; order Chiroptera; family Vespertilionidae; genus Myotis; species Myotis daubentonii. Next base: position 59,747,759 of record NC_081842.1, on the reverse strand, counting down.
TCCAGCTGCCTGGCTGCTGGCCGCCATCTTGGCTTGCAGTTAATTTGCATATCGCCCTGATTAGCCAATGGGAAGGGTAGCGGTCGTACGCTAATTACCATGTTTCTCTTTTATTAGATAGGATTTGTGATGCAAAACAACATACAGTGTGAAAGAAAAGTACAACCATACCTACAATAGGAGGCTGCCAATGCTTGTTAGGCAAATGAACAAAAAGGAGCAAATGTTGAAAATAAGAATCTAACAATATATTTCCCAAGAACACAGACTTATTGCTTCATTTTACCTTAATATCTGTGTAAGCTGGGAAATTGTAGTCCAACCACCCTGGATTCGAGAACAATCTTGACTGAGCACCAAGAGGCAATATCGAATGAGGTCATAACAATATATATCCTGTTTGATTTTCTTCAACTCTGAGCTTCCTAAAGGTGTGTTGTTTATTATTTCTAAGGCAAAAGAAAATAAGATATACTTACTTTAACTTAATAAATTCAAAAACTATTTTTTATAGGTTGAATAGTAACTAAAAATAATTTAAAAGAGAAAGCACTGCTTTATCATGATGTTAAGGTTTCTATGAACAAATTACTGTGAACCCTTTATTTTAAGGATCTCGATTTAATGGACTTGGGATTTTTTGTTGGTTTTTTGTTAATCCTCACCTGAGGATATTTTTTCATTGATTTTTAGAGAGAGTGGAAGGGAGGGGGAGAGACACAAGAGACAGAAACATCAGTATGAGAGAGAGACATCAATTGGTTGCCTCCCAGATGAGCCCTGATCAGAGCCCAGGATCAAGCCTGCAATTGAGGTCCATGCCCTTGACTGGAATCGAACTTGGGACCCTTCAGTCTGCAGGCCAACGTGCTATTCACTGAGCCAGACTGGGTAGGGCCGAGCTTTGGACTTAATGGACAAAATTTCCAGTCCTTATGTCATATGTGAAAATTAACACCCTGTTAATTTTAAAATGGTTTTAACGAAGATTTGCTTATAATTAAATTAACAAGTTATTTTTTATTATGAGTTCAGTTATTTTTAATAAATTTTAGCAAATAGGCCATATATTGGAAAAAATACTAGTAATTTTGCCAACATAAATAAATATTACGTATCTACAATTATAGTCTACATATTTAAATCCAAGATTCACTGCTCATTAATGTTCCTCGAATGATTAGCATGTGATCACACCCCATCGCTAGTGGTAATTGGTTCTGTTGTTGCATGGAGTGACTTTCTGCCGTATTTCTTGTTTGTTTTTTATTGATTTTTTTTTTTACAGAGAAGAAGAGAGAGTTAGAAACATCGATGAGAGAGAAACATCCATCAGCTGCTTCCTGCACACCTCCTACTGGGGATGTGCCCGCAACCAAGGTACATACCCTTGACCGGAATTGAACCTGGGACGTTTCAGTCTGCTGGCCAACACTCTATCCACTGAGCCAAACCAGTTAAGGCTCTGCAGCAGGTTTAAGGAATGCCGGCCAATGTTCAAACGTGCGCTAAGCCACAGCCCAGCTGTGTGCATTTTGTTTACTCGTGGTGACTGGTGAATGCACACATTTATTAGACCTATTCAGTATAAATTTAAAATTATAGTAATACATACAGAAAACTTTTCTATGAAATTAAACTTTTCATACATGCTTAATTACACAAACATTTACTATATAAGTAAAACAGGTAAACTAATTTGTCAATTTTTTAACATATGCATTTGGAAAACCTACTTTATACTATAATAGACTTTGGGCTTTAACAGACACCCCCTTGCTGGAATTAGTCCATTATGGTGAGATTTTACTGTAGAAACAAATACTAAAATTGTACCCATGATGGAATTGTTTTATTCCTTAAACAGTGTTAGCCAATCACAAAAAGATTTTCTTACCTTTTAACTTCAACAGTATAACAGGGACATTCTGCTCAGGACTTTTTGCAACTTCAGCAGCTAGAGATAAAATCCTTGGGTCTGTACTTGGCTTCATTTCTCATATCACCTGTATTTTAACAGAATCAGGGAAAGAAAGGTCAAATACCCTAAAATATTTACTCCCTAAAGTTTTGAAATATAGTTTCAATATAAATGAAAACTTAACGTTACTTGCTTTGTTTGGGAAATGAAAGGTAGATTTTATTTTGTTTTTCATTTCTCCCTTATAGAAATCTCTGGTTTTCCTAAGTTAGTGTACCTCTAAAAGAGAGAAGAGACCCCTATACTTTACTGTAACAGCTACAGTAGGTATTATTTATTGTGTACTCACTAACAGTCAGGAACTGTGTCTGGGGCTTCACATTCACTTTTTCTAATCTGAACAACAATCCTAGGATAGGAATTAATTTTCCTTTATCATAAAAGAAAAATTGCATATGCATAAAAGAGCTAACATAGGCCCAAGACTGCTATTTTTTCAAAGGTCTCCTTACAAGGCTGGTCCTCGGCTGGTGTCTAGAACTTGGATTTTAGGTTTCTACCATTCCCTAATAAGAATGACTCACTGTGCCTAAACCATGTGATTTATGCTGAATGCCTACTTTCTTACCTGAAATTTGGAATCTGGTACATGGTAACAGATTGTCTACACAACTATCCTCCAATAAAGACTCTGGTCACTGAATCTCTAGTGAGCTAACCTAATAGACAACACTTCAATATGTTGTCAAAACTCATTGCAGGAGAAATTAAGAATGTCCTATGTGACTACTGGGAGAGGACTTTTGGAAGTTTGTACTTGTTTTCCTCTAGATCAGTGATGGCGAACCTTTTGAGCTCGGCGTGTCAGCATTTTGAAAAACCCTAACTTAACTCTGGTGCCGTGTCACATATAGAAATTTTTTGATATTTGCAACCATAGTAAAACAAAGACTTACATTTTTGATATTTTATATATTTAAATGCCATTTAACAAAGAAAAATCAACCAAAAAAATGAGTTTGCATGTCACCTCTGACACGCGTGTCATAGGTTCGCCATCACTGCTCTAGATCTTGCCCTATGGGCCTTTTTCTTTTGATTTGTATCTTTTCATCACTATAATAAATCACAACCCAGGCGGCATGGCTCAGCGCCAACCTATGAATCAGGAGGTCACAGTTGGATTCCCAGTCGGAGCACATGCCCGGGTTGCGGGATCAATCCCCAGTAGGGGGCGTGCAGGAGGCAGCCAATTGATTCTCTCTCATCATTGATGTTTCTATATGTCTCCCCCTCTCCTCTCCGAAATCAATAAAAAAAATTACAAATAAGTAAATCATAGTCATGAATACGGTGATATCCTGAGAACTGTGAGCCCTCCTATCAAATTATTGAACCTGGGATTAGTCTTGGAGATCCCCAACACACAACTCAGAAATGCTGTTTAATTATAAAATAATCAAAGCTTGTTTATAAAAACAGACTGAATAAAATCAATTATCTTAAACACTGTTTTAAACCCACATTCCAATTCAATTTGTTGCTAAAGCTTTTCTTTATAAAAATAATTTAAAGCATTCAAAGCTCAAAGATATCACTTTTTTTTTTTTTGATGCACACTGACCACCAAGGGGTAGGTTGACTGTGGGAGCACACTGACCACCAAGGGGTAGACGCTCAATGCGGAAGCTGCCCCATGGTGGTCAGTGTGCTCCCACAGTCAACCTCGCACAGTCCCTCCCCACCCCACCCCGCCCCCGCTGGCTGCCCCCCCCCCCCCATAGGCCTCAATCACCAGCCAGGCCGAGGGACCCCACCCGCGCACGAATTCATGCACCGGGCCTTTAGTGTTTAAATAATCCATAATATATCCATGGCTTAGAATACTGTGCATCAAATCAAAGAATGAAGGAAGTCTATGTGTATTGATGTTGAAAGAACTTCAAGACAAACTCAATGAAAAAATAACACAAAAGAGAAGATAATACAGAGGGCTACTATTTATATGAGCAAAATTAGATTTAGATGAGCAAAACTAGTTTCATCCAGTGCTTTTGCTTTTTAATTTTTTTAAAACTGATTTTTAGAGAGAGGAAAAAGGCAGAGGGAGAAAGAGAGAGAAACTTCGATGTGAGAGCAAAACACCAACTCCTGCCTGACCTGGAATCTAACTGGCAGCCTCTAAGTGCCCAGGACAATGCCCAAACAAATGAGGTCACACCAGCTAGGGCAGTTTCATTCAGCTTTCTAAGAACATTCTGTGTGAAAGACAAGAAAGGCATCTGTATTAGTATCTATTGCTGCATAACAAATTGCTGTAAAACTAGCAGCTTAAAACAAGAAGCATTTATTATCTCTCACAGTTTCTGAAAGATATCACTCTTAAAAAAGTACCATATTTTATATGCATACCCTACTTAATCCTCATAACAAGACTGTAAGCCATAATCATCTCCATTTTACAGATAAGAAAAATAAAGCTTGAAGAACTTAAGAAACTTGTCATGGTTCCACCAGCATGCATTCAAATTCAAATCAGTCTGACTCCAAAGTCTACGGTTTTAATTACAATGTTTATAATATTCCCTCCCATATAAGACAGTAAAAAACACAAAACATACCCAAATCACCTATTCTAAATCACTTTTTTAGCTATTATTCACCACACTTGTCCATCCTTATATTGAAGAGCTGGCCATAATACATGCATCCCAAATCATTCCTTATTAGGTAAAATATGAATCATTTAAAAAAAACAAATTTTCAGGAACTATTTTAAAGAAAGTCCAGCACATCTTCCAGCACATATCAGGCATACAACTTTCCAAGAATGTAGGTATAGATACCTCATTCTTTTCAATGACAACATTAAGCTATGCTTCCTCTATCAGAGTGTATCAAAATACAGCAGTCCCCCCTTTATCCATGGTTTTACTTTCTGCAGTTTCAATTACCCGCGGTAACAGAGGCCCAGAAATTTTAAATGAAAAATTCCAGAAATAAACAATTCATTATTTTTAAGTTGCAGACCATTCTAAACAGTATGAAATAGATGAAATCTTGTACCATCTCACTCCCTTCTGCCCTGGATGTGAATCATCCCTTTGTCCAGTGTCTCCAAAGTCTTTCTGCCAACTAGTCACTTAGAAGCCTTCTTGGTGATGACATAGGACTGTTCTGGTATTGCAGTGCTTGTATTCAAGTAACCCTTATTTTACTAAATAATGGCCCCAAAGTGCAAGAGTAGTAATGCTGGACAATTTGGATATGTCAAAGAGAAGCTGTAAACTGCTTTCTTGAAGTAAAAAGGTGACCACCGTACAATAAGATATTTTGAGAGAGAGACCACATTCACATAACTTTTATTAGTTTGTTATAATTGTTCTATATTATTAGTTATTGCTAGTAATCTTTTACTGTGCTTAATTTATACTGGTAAACTTCATCATTAGTATATGTACATAGGAAAAAAATATAGTATATGTATGGTTTGGTGCACCTGTGGTTACAGGCATCCATTGAGGGTGAGAAGGGGGCTGTATATTTAAACATCTCCTCTACTGGAAGTCATTCAGAGTGTATGCTATAATCAGTAATGCGGTAATGAATATCAATGTACCCTGGTACATGTCTTTATGCACTCATCTGGTACTTTGTAAGATGAATTTTCCTTGAAGTTGTATTATCAGTTTTATAATTTTTATGTAGTCAAGCATAATAATCTTTTCCTTTATGGCTCCTGCCATTGGTGTCATGCTCCCTATCCAAAGACCTAAATATATATTCTCCTATTTTTGTGGTTTTGTTGTATTTTCATATAACTTATTTATTTATATCTACAGTACATATGTTAAGTTACTTTTCTGAATGGCGTAGATGGGAATCTAACTAAATTTTTTAAGTTAGATGAGGTTACTGGTGAAATAAGAACAAATGCACATGGCTGTCATAAATTCCTGAGATAATTAGTCATGGGCAGATATAACAGAAACTATCTGAAATTCCACTTGAGTGTATTTTTGGATTTTATGTAGTTCATTAATCTATTTGCTCATTCCTAGGCTGGTACAGCATAATTTGGAGAAAATTCACACTAGAATGTAAGCTTTATGAGGGCAAAACTCATTCCACCCTTGATAGCTGCCTGCTTCTCTCTGGTTCATTGCTATATACCCAAGAGGCGAGACTAGAGCTTGGCATAGGGTAGAAACTTAATGAGTATATCTTGAGAGAACAAATAAAGGCACCAACTTTGAGCGTTCTAAAACTCAGTTTCTTGACCCAATGCTTTTCTCCTTGTTACACAAAAATGGAAACCTAAGATTTCTGGTTGGAAGCCTTTTTAGGTAAAATAGGCTTAAAACACTGTTCTTGCTCTCTGGCTAACATAATAAAACCGCTGAAACATTATCATCACCCAACACATGGGGGGACACTATATTAGATGCAAGGGTCACAAAGGTTTTTATTTAGGACATATTCCCTCCAATGTGGTGATTGGGAAGGAAAAGTGTACACACACACTCATATATGTAAAATAAAATAATTATATAAAATGTTAAGTGCCAAAGGGATGACACAGAAGATAATACAGATCATAGAGTCAAAAGACTGGGCTTCCCTGAACCAGTTTTCTTGTTTGTAAAATAAACAAAGCAGCAATTCCTACTCCCTAGAATAATTCAAGATTTAGAAGAGAAGGCAGTCACCGAGGATGGCCCTAAAATGTTGCATGACAGTAAAGTCGATATTAATAACCACTTGCAGAGCTTTTATTATGTTGAGCTTTAAATGCTTTCATGTATTAACTCATTTGATTCTCTCAACAACTCCAAGGTGTAAGAACTATTATTTTCTCCCCCGATTTTTACAATGAGCATACTTCACTTTTGTTTGCATAAAGTCACACTGTCAAGTATGAAGTTCAAATCCAAAGATTCTGGGTTTGACTTCACCACAGAATAACGTCTCAGTACACCTTCACCTTAAAAGAGTCGCATTTAGAAAAAAATAAAGAAAAGAAAAAAAAGAGTCGCATTTAGATAAGCAGATAGGTTCTGGGAGGCATTCATCTGCCTGCCTGGGACAATGCATTGACAAATCTGGCTAAGGTATTAGTTAAGTAAGGGAGTAGAGTTTTATTACATTATTAACCTTTTGGAGGTGCTTCTCCTCTAAGACAACACTTCCCTCATCTTTATCACTATTAAACTCATGAACTTTCTGACAGAAAAAAAAGAAAGAAAGAATTATTTTCTAGTATAAATGCTATTACCCTGTTGCCAGAGCACAAGCTCCGGCCTTGATCCTTCAGGAACCTGGTCGTCTCGGCTGCGCGGTTTACTGCCTCCACGGATCACTGTGAGGGAAATAAGACAACACAAGGCAATGGAGTTGCAATTGATCCTAAACATCTGCAGTTTCGAACTCAGAATCTTTTCCCCGCCTCGCTTCACGCGACCTGAACCTGTGGGTCCTAATCGTGCCGCGAACTTCCTCTGGAAATAAGTCAGAAAACGATTGCCTAGGTAACGGCGTCGCCTTCCAGTCAGGTCCCGGGACCGAGGTTCTGAGGCCGCGAGCTCCTTCACTCCTGATTCTAGAACCAAGTTGGGCGCTACCAGGCCTCGGGCCCCGAGTCCGCCCCTCCCCGGGCCTCAGTTTCCAGGCTAAATCTCCACAGAACGGGCGTGCAGCAGGCCCATTCTCCCGTTCAGGGCTCCCGCAGTCCGGGTCACTAGCTCCAGAAGTCTGGCGCCCCCGCCTCTTGGTACCTCGGGGCCCTCTCCTTCCCCCGCCGCCACCTCAGGCCCGTTACCTCATCCCACTCCGCGTTCCTCCGCCGAAAGACCCCACTCCCACCGCGCACCTCCGTGGCACGGCGTTCCCGGAGCGGCGTGCGTCGCAACGCGGGAAAAGGCCTGGAGGCGGGACCGGGATTCTCGGAGCCAAGGGGCGGGGCGCCTTTCGCCAGGCAGCCAATCAGCACTCGAGATGCTCCCAGTGGGCGCGCGCGTTGGGCGCGGGGCGGAGTCTGGGTTGGCCGCTCCGGCGGCCGCGAACGCTGCTCCTCAGGCTGAGGTGGCAGAGGGTCCGGAGGCGGGTCCGCGGCGAAGGCGAAGTCGGAGCCGACGGAGAATAATGAATGGACCCTGGTACGTCGACAGTCGCGAGCGGATTCTCAAGTTGGGCGACAGTTTTGAGAAGCAGCCGCGATGCGCCTTCCACACGGTGCGCTGTGAGTGAGGACAATCCCGGGGAAAGGGGGGAGCTCTGGGGATGGGGGTTTGGAGGCACAAACGTCTCCGAGTTGTGTTTCCACGGAGGACTCCCTTATTTTGCTGGAGAACGGGGCGCCCCGCGCGATCCACCGCCCTGCCTGGAGTCCTAGGGGCGTCGGGGGAAGGAGCAGGTGAGGAGAAACCCTGGACAGAGAGATTTCAGGAAAACCAGCAGGCGAAAGGGAAACTTTGTGAAGAGGGTCTACAGCAGTGACTGTGGAGACAGACGTGACTGCTGGGCAATACGAAGGTGGAAAGGAAAACAGCCAGGTGGCAAGTGGAAGGGAGCAAAGGACCCAGTTTAGACAGAGGGAGGGGGGATGCCTTGAGGCTGGTGGACAAATCATCCTTTTTTTCCCGTCACTTTTTCTGTTTGGCTAATTAGGGTTCTTATTTAGTGTGTTCCTGGGGAGAGGTTCTGAACCATTCTAATAATCTGCATCTTTCTTGGGTTCCTGATGATCAAATACTAATCATCAAAGTACTGGAGGGTGTGTTATTCTTTATTGGAAAGATATTGACCTCCCTGTGATTTCTCCTTTTGATTTCCTTTTGGTTGTCTTCTGGAACTAGTTTTTGGTGTTTTTTTTTTTTTTTACTTTTAATTTCTTTATTGATTAAAGTATTAGATATGTGTCCTTATCCCCCCATTACCCCCTCCCTCCACTCATGCCCTCACCCCCCTGGTGTCTGTGTCCATTAGTTAGGCTTATATGCATGCGTACAAGTCCTTTGGCTGATCTCTCCCCTTTACTCACACCCTCCCCTACCTTCCCTCTGAGGTTTGATGGTCTGATTGATGCTTCCCTGTCTCTGGATCTGTTTTTGTTCATCAGTTTATGTTGTTCATTATATTCCATAAATGAGTGAGGTCATGTGGTATTTATCTTTCTCTGACTGCCTTATTTCACTTAGCATAATGCTCTCCAGTTCCATCCATGACGTTGCAAATGGTAAGAGTTCCTTCCTTTTTACAGCAGCATAGTATTCCATCGTGTAGATGTACCACAGTTTTCTAATCCATTCATCTACTGATGGGCACTTAGGCTGTTTCCAGATCTTAGCTATGGTGAATTGTGCTGCTATGAACATAGGGGTGCATATATCCTTTCTGATTGGTATTTCTGGTTTCTTGGGATATATTCCTAGAAGTGGGATCACTGGGTCAAATGGGAGTTCCATTTTTAGTTTTTTGAGGAAACTCCATACTGCTCTTCACAGTGGCTGCACCAGTCTGCATTCCCACCAGCAGTGCAGAAGGGTTCCTTTTTCTCCACATCCTCTCCAGCACTTGTCGTTTGTTGATTTGTTGATGATAGCCATTCTGACAGGTGTGAGATGCTACCACATTGTCGTTTTGATTTGCATCTCTCGGATGATTAGTGACTTTGAGTATGTTTTCATATGTCTCTTGGCCTTCCTTCTGTCTTCTTCGGAAAGTATCTGTTTAGGTCCATTGCCCATTTTTTGATTGGGTTGTTTATCTTCCTTTTGTTAGGTTGTATGAGTTCCCTGTAAATGTTGGAAATTAAACCCTTATCAGATATAACATTGGCAAATACATTCTCCCATGCAGTGGGCTTTCTTGTTGTTTCGTTGATGGTTTCTTTTGCTGTGCAGACGCTTTTTATTTTGATGTAGTCCCATTTGTTTATTTTCTCTTTAGTTTCCAATGCCCTAGGAGCAGTATCAGTGAAGAAATTGCTTCGGCATATGTCTGAGATTTTGCTGCCTGTGGATTCCTCTAGTATTTTTATGGTTTCCCGTCTTATGTTTAAGTCCTATTCTTTTTTGTGTTGTTGAGGTTGAAAAGGGAGCTCTTTTGTTTTAATAGTTGGATGATATAGATTACAGAAAGGAAAATATAGCATATTATGATTTGGTATGTAAAACATTCATTCTTTGCTTAATAGCCCTTATAAAATTAAAGAGCGGAAAGGAAACTTTGAGATCATTGAGTCATAACCTCTTATTTTTCTGTGCCAAAATTGTAAAGTAGGTATTTTTTCACTTCCTTTCCCCAGCTCTGCCCTTCCTTGGTGTCTAGTGTCTCAGTTTTACATTTTTCTGTCTTCCTGCTCCTAGACCAGTGGTCGGCAAACTCATTAGTCAACAGAGCCAAATATCAACAGTGCAACGATTGAAATTTCTTTTGAGAGCCAAATTTTTTAAACTTAAACTATGTAGGTAGGTACATTATTATTAACTTAATTAGGGTACTCCTAAGGCTTAGGAAGAGCCACACTCAAGGGGCCAAAAAGCCACATGTGGCTCGCAAGCCGCAGTTTGCCGACCACAGTCCTAGACCATCCAGAGGTCTTAATGGTTTTTACTCTGAAGTGTTCCATGCTTCAACCAAAACACCGCATTAGAACTTACATTCCCAAAATGTTTAGTAAGTTTTAGACAATCTAATTATATTGACTCATAGTAAAGATATGAAGAACCAATAGGCTTCTAATTTTCCAAGGATATACTTACATTTTATAAAGGATTTTGTTAAGAAAATCAATATCCAATTGATGGAATAAATGGGGGAGATATTTGTAAACAGAGGCTCTTAAACAATGCCCCTTGAGTTCTTCTCCATATTTTTGTTGTTCTAAGCTCCCCACAGTGAGACAGTAAGTGCTGGCTGTAAAGTTTCTTGCCTTCTTCAGTCCCATTTTACAAAAGTATGTTGTAGTTATTATCTTGTTTCCCCATGACTTTCTCTCAACTAGTATTACCTCTCTTCTTTCCTCTTCTTTCTCAGGTATACAGTAGTCTTTATTTTCCAAATTACAGAATTTAAGATAATAAAAATTTGCTCAAGAATATATGTTCATCTAACTTGGGTGTATATTCTCTTTTTAAGGGTGTGAACCCAAAATTAAGTGAATAAAAATAGCCTTTGAAAAGCACTTTGCAGGGGTTTCAAAGCCTTTCATTTGTAAAAGTTCTCAAAATGCTGGAATTGTGGCTTAAAAGTCTGAGAATCAGATGATCCACCTACAAGAATGAAAATAAACTAAACAACAACCACAATAAACCCAGATGTGTGAATACACTCTTAGTCCTGTGGAAGACAGTAAAAGGTTTTCAGCTCTTTGGTTTTATTCTTGTTGTTGAAGCAGGCAGAGTATTTCTATATTTAATTAAATACTAGAAGCCTGGTGCACGAAATTCATGCACTCGGGGCATCCCTCAGCGCGGCCTGTGCCCTCTCGCAGTCAGGGAGCGGGCCTAAGCCAGCAGGCGGACATCCCCTGAGGGGTCCTTAGTCTGCCGCAGAGGCGGGAGAGGCTCCTGCAACTGCTGCTGTGCTCTCCAGCTGTGAACCCGGCTTCTGGCTCCCCCTATGGGAACGCACTGACCATCAGGGGGCAGCTCCTGTGTTGAGCGTCTGACCCCTGGTGGTCAGTGCACATCATAGCAACCGGTCGTTCTGCTGTTCAGTCGATTTGGATATTAGCCTTTTATTATATAGGATAAGTAATTGTATTAGAAAGCCAAAGAAAATAACATAGATGAAGGAAATTCAGAGAGAAAAAATAACAGTAAAATTGGTGGTGAAATTTCCAAACCAAGGAGAACTGAAAGAAATAAACTATTTAGTTTGGAATCAGCAACTTACAAGAGAATGCATTTGACATTTGGAAGCATATAGAAAGCATGAAGATGAGATTATTCAACAAATTCTAAAATTCTAGAACTATATTTAACCCCTTGAAACTGAAAAGTTGTCTACTTTTTAAAAAAGTTGTTTTGCCTTAGCCGGTGTGGCTCAGTTGGTTGAGCTTAGTCCCATGCACCAAAAGGTCACAGGTTGGATTCCCTGGTCAGGGCATATACCCTGGTTGCTGGCTCCATCCCCAGTAGGGGGCGTGCAGGAGGAGGCAGCTGATCCATGTTTCTCTCTCTCTTGGATGCTTTTCTCTCTCTCTCTCCCTTCCTCTCTCTGATTAAAAAAACCAACATTTTTTTTAAAAAAAAACTTTTTGCTTGAAGGTAAATAAATGACATTGCTTAAATAACATAATAAAAAGTGAAATTTATCTTAATAGAATAATAGAAATGCAAATAGGTTCAGAATAGTTTTGATAGACCTATTTATTTTATTTTATTTGTAAACTAGAGGCCCAGTGCAAGAAAATCATGCACTCGGGGGAGGAGGTCCCTCAGCCCAGGAGCCCTTGGGATGTCCGACTGACAGCCTAGGCCCGCTCCCAGCTGTCAGTCGGACATCCTTAGTGCTGCTGCAGAGGTGGGAGAGGCTCCTGCCAACACTACTGTGCTTACCAGCCATGAGCCCGGCTTCTGGCTGAGTGGCACTCCCCCTGTGGGAGTGCACTTACCACCAGGGGCCAGCTCCTGCATTGAGCAGGATCAGGCAAAATTGGCTCCCCGACATCCCCCGAGGGCTCCCAGATTGCGAGAGGGTGGAGTCCAGGCCGAGAGACCCCACCAGTACACAATAAGGGCTGGGAAGGGACACGGGAGGGGGTGTCCAGCCCATCTTGCTCAGTCCCGATTGGCCAGACACCAGCAGCAAGCTAACCTACCATTCAGAGCGTCTGCCCCCTGGGGGTCAGTGCACGTCATAGCGAGCGGTGGAGCAGCCTTAGCATTTCATTAGCATATTATGCTTTGATTGGTTGAACTGACGACTGGACAACCGGACACTTAGTATATTAGGCTTTTATTATATAGGATAATTCTTTATTGTTGAAAGTATTACTTAATGTCCCCTTTTTTCCCCCATTGACCTTCTCCAGCCTGCCCCCGCCCCTCCCCAGGTTCTCACCACCCCATGTGTCCATGGGCCATGTATATATGCTTACAAGGTCCTTGGTTGATTACCTCCCACCCACCCAGCTTCCCGTGCCTTCCCTCTGAGATTCTGCACTCTGTTCTATGCTTGTGTGTCTCTGGACCCACTCTGTTCATCAGTTTATTTTGTTACTTAGATTCCATATATGAGTAAGATCATGTGATACTTCTCTTTCTCTGACTGACTTATTTCACTTAGCATGATACTCTCCAGGTCTCCCTCCATGCTGTCTCAGAGGGTAAGAGATTCTTTTTTTTCACTGCTGCATAGTATTCCATGGTATAAATGTACCACAGCTTTTTTTATCTACTCATCTACTAATGGGCACTTGGGCTGTTTCCAGATCTTAGCTATTATAAATGGTGCTGCTATGAACATAGGATGCAAACATTCTTTCTGATTGGTATTTTGGGTTTCTTAGGATATAGTCCTAGAAATGGGATCACTGGGTCAAATGGCAGTTCTATATTTAATGTTTTGAGGAAACTCCATTCTGTTTTCTATAATGGCTGTACCAGTCTGCATTCCCACCAGCAGTGTACTAGGATTCTCTTTTCTCCACCACCTTGCCAGTACTTGTCATTTGTTGATTTTTGGTACTATTCTGACAGGTATGAGATGATACCTCATTGTTGTTTTAATTTGCATCTCTTTCATGATCAGTGACTGAGCATTTTTTTATATGTCTCTGGGCCATCTGTATGTCCTCTTTGGAGAAGTGTTTATTTATGTCCTTTGCCCATTTTTAGACTTATTGATTTTAAGCTCATGTTTATCATTAAGTAAACCTACAGATATTTTGAGCACACTGTCTTTTTGGTTATCTCAGATACTATAGGCATTTATGGACAGGCTTCAAGGGCTTGTAAATCTTTTGAAATTATACAGTATTTGATATGCATATTTATGTATACTTTTTTGTAGAGAGGATCTATATCTGGTTTATAATTTTCATCAGATACCTATAAGGACCTATGACTGTTCCTCATATCCTAACACTGCCCCCCCGCCCCCCCCGCAACACACACACATATACAAAAGTGAAGAATTGTGGATATAAGGCAAAGAGGCTATATAATACTAGAGGCGTGTTGCACGAAAAGATTCGTGCAATAGGCCTTCCCTTCCCCTGGCTGCTGGCACCAGTTTTCCTCCGGCACCTGGGACCCAGGCGTTCACTCCGGCTGAAGCCACCTTCTTGCCTTCGCTGCTCCGGCCGGAGCCGCCTTCAGTCTTCGCTCCGCTGCTTCATGCCTACGTATGCAAATTAACTGCCATCTTTGTTGGCGGTTAATTTGCATATCTCACTGATTAGCCAATGGGAGGCGTAGTGAAGGTATGGTCAGTTACCATGTTTGTCTATTATTAGATAGGATTAGGTAGGATGAGTGGATAGAATATGTGGCTTGAGTTCCTGACTTGATCTTTTACTGGATTTACTAGTATTACAGAGGAGTGCCCCATTATAAAATATGGGTGAGAGTATTCAATTTAAAGAGATGTTTTAAAGATTAAAAGGTGATGATTTATTAAAAGAAAAATAATCAGTTTTTAAACACTAAAACCAAAGATCTAGATTAACAGCCTATTGGCTGAATTTTACTTTTGAGATGTTTTGCTTGGCCCACACAGTTAACTATTTACAACTAATATGAATTAGTTGTAAATACCTAACAATGAAGACCTACTATACAAAAATCTGAATTACCAGCTTATCTTTTTAAAAAATCAGAAGATAACCTGGCAATACCTAGCCCATATTCCTTTTGGCAGTGGTTGGCTGGAGCCAAGTTGTAGTTGTCCCCTTGAGATTGATTGGGTTTAGTCATTCTCTGGGTCACTAGGGTTCCCACTGGTCTGCCTCACTGCCTTGGGTTACCTGTCTAACTTCAAAGCATTATTTAGTGGTGTCAAATGACAGTCATATCTCCCAGTATTATCCTTTGTGTCACTGTCTCAAAAACATGGGAGGTCAGAGGGCCATGCAGTGGTTCTCAACCTTCCTAATGCCGTGACCCTTTAATACAGTTCTTCATGTTGTGGTGACCCCCAACCATAAAATTATTTTTGTTGCTACTTCATAACTGTAATTTTGCTACTGTTATGAATCGTAATGTAAATATTTGATATGCTATATGTGTTTCCCGATGGTCACGACCCACAGGTTGAGAACCGCTAATTAATGTTTAGCATATTTATTACAGAGAATTGTCTTTGTTGTCAAATAATAAGTAATGAGCACCCTCTCTGAGAACAGAAGCATACTAGTGAAAAGTACAAAAGGTATATGGCAATATCCACCCTAAAGAAATGATAGTCTTGCAGTAAAGATGAATCTAATCCTCAAAACAATTAGAACACAAACACATAATTTAACTTAAATTACTTTATACTTAAAAATAAATTTGGCCCTAACTGGTTTGGTTCAGTGGATAGAGCATAGGCCTGTGGACCAAATGGTCCCAGGTTTGATTCAGGTCAAGGGCATGTACCTTGTTTGCAGGCACATCCCCAGTAGGGTTTGCAGGAGGCAGCTGATCGATGTTTCTCTCTCATCAATGTTTCTAACTCTCTATTCCTCTCCCTTCCTCTATGTAAAAAATCAATAAAATATATTTTTTTAAAAATTGGTGCCCTAGCTGGTTTGGTTCAGTGGATAGGGCATCAGCCTGAGGACTGAAGGGTCCCAGGTTCAAATCTGGTCAAGGGCACATGGGTTACGTGCTCCATCCCCAGTAGGGGGCGTGCAGGAGGCAGCCCATCAATGATTCTCTTGCATCATTGATGTTTCTATCTCTCCCTCTCCCTTCCTCTCTGAACACAATAAAAATATTTGGTGTGGTTCAGTTGGTTGGGCATCAACTCATGCATCAAAAGAGTTATGGACTGGATTCCCCAATAGGAGGCATGCAGGAGGCAGCTGATTGATGCTCTGCTCTCACATGATGTTTCTCTTCTCCCCTCTCTCTTCTTCTCTTTCTAAAATTCAATTAAAAGGCCCCCTTCCGGGAGCCCGCGGCTGTGCATGCCTGGCGGTGCCTGCGCCCCACTGCCTGCCGCCAAAAAAAAAAAACAACCCAAAAAATAAAAATAAATAAAATTCAATAAAAATATTTTTTAGAAAGAAGTTTGGAGGTGGTTCAGAGAAGGAATATGAACCAGAGTCAGTTATGAAGATCTCTTAGGAACCCATTATATTAAAGACGTTGTGTTAGGAGCCACAATCCTGAAGGAATTCAAATATGAGGCATTGTGCTTTAAAAGTTATGGAGACTTGAGGGGCGGGGGTAGGCTGGAGCGGGGTTAGTGGAGGTAAAAAGGGGACATATATAATACTTTCAACAATAAAGAATTATTTTTTAAAAACAGTTTGGGAAAAAAAGTTATGGAGACTTGCCCTAGCTGGTTTGGCTCAGTGGATTAGAGCATCAACGTGCAGACCGAAGGGTTCCGGGTTCGGTTCCGAGTTCGCTTCCGAGTTCGATTCGGGTCAAGAGCAGGAGGCCTCCAATTGATGAGTTTCTCTTACATTGATATTTCTCTCTGTCTTTTCCTCTCTCTTCCACTCTCTCTAAAAATCAAGGAAAAATATCCTCGGGTGAGGATTAAAAAATAAGTAAAATAAATAAATAAATAAATGTTATGGAGACTTGACTTGAGGTGGTGACTACATAATACAGTGTACAGATGATGTGTTACAGAATTGTGCACTTAAAACCTGTATAATTTTGTTAACAGTGTCACCCCAATAAATTAAAAATAACTAAATAAATATTACAGTTCAATAGGACACAAAGAGTTAAATAATTTCAGGTAATATATGTTAGATTTTCATAAGTGATATGGTAAATGCTACAGAAATCCATAAGAGCTGAGATTTTGGAGAATAGGGAAAGGGCTAAACACAGAGACCCCTTCATAGATGAGGGAATTTTAAAATAGGATTCCAATTCTAAGAGAGCAAAAGCACAGAGAAAAGAAGGGCAAGCTCTAGGTACTTTGATAGTTTAGCCTTTTGTTGATTGGAAGCTAGTTTGAATGAGGCAAGAATGGAAGGAGATGTCTCTGAAAAGATATTATAAAAGAAGATATCGTTTTCTTCTCTCCCCATTGATGTTGATATCATGAAACTGATGTCAGAGGTTGTTGGCCAACCTCTCATCTTTTTATTCTAGCTGAATTTTGTGGTTCCTTATTATACATACAGAAGTTAACTGGATTGTATTTTGTTTGTTTATTTGTAATATAAAGACTCTTTTAAACCATTTTAATAACTGGTTGTTGAAAAATGATTTATCACTCTGACACATGCTCATATCTAAGTAATAGGGTATTGTTCCATCTTATAACAATCTGTATCCATATTTATTTTTAGATGACTTCAAACCAGCTTCTGTTGACACTTCTTGTGAAGGAGAACTTGAGGTCGGCAAAGGTGAACAGGTGACAATAACTCTGCCAAATATAGAAGTGAGTATATATATATATATATATATATATATATATATATATATATGTGTGTGTATATATATATTTATTTTAAATATATTTTTATTGATTTAGGGGGGAAGGGAGAGGGAGAGAGACAGAAACATCAATGGTGAGAGAGAATCATTGATAGCTGCCTCCTGCATGGCCCACACTGAGGATTAAGCCTGCAACCCAGGTATTTGCCATGTGCCCTGACCAGGAATCAAACTGTGACCTGGTTCATAGATTGACACTCAACCACTGAGCCGTGCTGGCTGGGCAGTATTTCTATATATTTATTTATTTATTTAACTAATTTTTTTAATTTTATTGATTCTTTAGAGAGAGGGTAAGGGAGAAGGAGAGAAGAGAAAAACATCGATGATAGAGAAACATCAATGGGCTGCCTCCTGCATGCCCCCTACTGGAGATTGAGGCCACAACCCTGGCATATGCCTGACTGGAATCGAACCAGAAACCTCGTAGTGCAGGGGACGATGCTCAATCCACTGAGCCATGCCGGCTGACCTATTTCTATATATTTAGACTAAAGGGATATTTTTGTAAGATTCCCACTGAATTTAAATTAAATAATTACACAATTCATGCATTAGGTAGCTATTGGGAATACAGAGATATATTTGACATGGTCAGTGTCCTAAAAAAATGTTATTTAATGAGGAAGACAGGAAATAATGGATTATAATATAGAAACATAAGGACTATCACAAGAGTATATACAGAGTATTATGGGAGTACAAAAGTGAGGTAACTCAGCCAGGAGAGGGAAATGAGACAAGAGTACATAGTGTTTTGAAGTTGCCTAGTTGAAGAATAGAGGGAAGGACATTTTAGGCAGAGAAAAGAAAAAGATAATGGTCTAAGACAGCGGTTCTCAACCTGTGGGTTGCTACCCCTTTGGGGGTCAAACGACCCTTTCACAGGGATCACCTAAGACCATCGGAAAACACATATATAATTACATATTGTTGATGTAATTAATCACTATGCTTTAATTATGTTCAATTTGTAACAATGAAATTAGGGGTTACCACAACATGAGGAACTGTATTAAAGGGTCACGGCATTAGGAAGGTTGAGAACCACTGGTCTAAGACAAAGCAACTGAAGAGCCTGTTACATTTGAAGAACTATATATAAGCTACTTTGGCTAGGTGGGTGCATTTGGGGACATACTGAGAGGTGGAAAGGTATTTAATAATCAGGAAGTGAAGGACCTTTGTGTAATGCATAAGTGTTTGAACGTATCCTGTAACTCTTTTAGACAGATAGAATGAAAGAAAATTGTTAAAATTACCACCTATCAAGAGCAAATATTTTTATTCTTCTTGCAGTCCTTAAATAATTATGAATAAGAATAGAAATTACAATTTCAACTGAACTTTGTGAATTTTTCCTTCTTAATTAAAGAACTTCTTAAAAAAACCAGTAGGAGGTTTACTCTTCAGAGTTCTTAATTTTGTGGGTATTTTATGGAACTATAATGATTATTAGTTTGAGGCATTTAGTTTCTCCTGTTTTCTTTATGAATTCATTTTTATCATCCTGGTAAAAATGCCTAGAAGCTTGGAGTCATCCCATAAAATAGAACTTTTATTATACTACTAGAGGCCCAATGCATGAAATTCATGCAAGGGGCTCGGCCCTTGCAGCCTCAGCTTCGTCTGGAAAGATGTCCGGTCTAATTAGCATATTATGCTTTTATGTATTTATTTTTTAATTAATTCTTTATTGTTCAGATTATTACAATTGTTCCTCTTTTTCCCCCCCATAGCTCCACTCCACCCGGTTCTCACCCCACCCTCGGCCCTTACCACCCCCCACTGTCCTCATCCATAGGTGTACAATTTTTGTCCAGTCTCTTCCCGCATCCCCCACACCCATATCCCCTCTCCGGAGAATAGTCAGTACACTCCCTTTCTATGCCCCTGATTCTATTATAATCACCAGTTTATTCTGTTCATCAGATTATTTATTCACTTGATTTTTAGATTCACTTGTTGATAGATGTGTATTTGTTGTTCATAATTTGTATCTGTACCTTTTTCTTCTTCTTCCTCTTCTTAAAGGATACCTTTCAGCATTTTATTTAATACTGGTTTGGTGGTGATGAACTCCTTTAGCTTTTCCTTATCTATGAAGCTCTTTATCTGACCTTCAATTCTGAATGATAGCTTTGCTGGATAAAGTAATCTTGGTTGTAGGTTCTTGCTATTCATCACTTTGAATATTGCTTGCCATTCCCTTGTGACCTGCAAAGTTTCTGTTGAGAAATCAGCTGACAGTCGTATGGGTACTCCCTTGTAGGTAACTGACTTTCTTTCTCTTGCTGCTTTTAAGATTCTCTCTTTGTCTTTTGCTCTTGGCATTTTAATTATGATGTGTCTTGGTGTGGTCGTCTTTGGATTCCTTTTGTTTGGGGTTCTCTGCGCTTCCTGGACTTGTAAGTCTATTTCTTTCACCAGGTAGGGTAAATTTTCTGTCATTATTTCTTCAAATAGGTTTTCTTTTCTTTTTTTTCTTTTTACTTTTTTTTAAATTAGATCTTTATTGTTCAGATTATTACATTTGTTCCTCCCTTTCCCCCCCATAACTCCCCTCCTCAAATAGGTTTTCAATATCTTGCTCTCTCTCTTCTTCTGGCACCCCTACAATTCGGATGTTGGTATGCTTGAAGTTGTCCCAGAGGCACCTTACACTATCTTCATATTTTTGGATTCTTTTTCTTTTTGCTTTTCCGGTTTGGTGTTTTTTACTCCTTCGTATTTCAGATCTTTGACTTGATTCTTGCGATCCTCTAGTCTGCTGTTGGAAGTCTGTATAATATTCTTTATTTCAGTCAGTATATGCTTAATTTCTAGTTGGTCCTTTTTCACAACCTCGAGGGTCTCACTAGACTTATTGGGGATCTCATTAAATTTATCGGCAGTCTCACTAGATTTCTTGAGTGTCTCACTAAGTTTATCGGCAGTTTCTAGAAAATTCTTGAAAAACCTATAAAGTGTGGTTTTCAACTCTATATCCAGTAGTTTGCTTTCCTCCATTTCTGTCATTTGTGACCTGTTTCTTTGTCTCCGCATTTTTTATTCTTCCCTGTATTGATAGAGTGGCTTTCTGTGTTAGGTGTCCTGTAGGGCCCAGTGGCTCAGCCTCCCCAATTACCTGAGGTGGACATTCTTGGTGCACCCCTGTGGGCTGTGTGCACAGTCTTGTAGTTAAGCCTTGATTGCTATTGGTATCACTGGGAGGAATTGACCTCCAGGCCAATTGGCTATGAGAATCAGCTGTGTCTGCAGTGGGAGAACTTCTGTGCTGGAGACACCCTTCTGGGGCAAGACTTGCTTCAATGGGGCTTTGGTGCTCACTGAGTCTGCCCCCTGAGTGTGTCCCTTATGGATCTGAGGAGTTGTAATCTGGATGGTCCCACTCTGACCACTGGGTACACTGGCTCTTGGATCGCTAAGGAGGTGCTAATTTAGCCTCTGCCTGAGGCTACCCAGCAGGAGCTCAGCTGTGAAGGAATGCAAGCTGCTGTGGGGCCTTGGGCCAGCTGCAGTTGGTTAGGTAATTTTCAGATTGCAAAGGGCCAGGCCTTTCATATGCAAAAGGTGGCACACAGCTTGGGTGGGGCGGGGTCCCAGGGGATCAACAGGGCGGAGCAAGCAGCTATGGCTGCTCCTCAGTCCTGTCCTAAGAGGCCCCGCTTCTCAGTGTCCCGGTAATCGCTGCAAGCACCTCTGAGAGAAAGCTGCCCTCGAGGTCCGACCGATGCCAGACAGTCTAGCCCAGCCGTGGGCAAACTACGGCCCATGGGCCGGATCTGGCCTGTTTGAAATGAATAAAACTTAAAAAAAAAAAGACCGTACCCTTTTATGTAATGATGTTTACTTTGAATTTATATTAGCTCACACAAACACTCCATCCATGCTTTTGTTCCGGCCCTCTGGTCCAGTTTAAGAACCCATTGTGGCCCTCGAGTCAAAAAGTTTGCCCACCCCTGGTCTAGCCTCTCCCTGTATGAGTCTGGGTCCCCAGAGTCTTGCCCAGAACTGGAGTTCAGAGCAGTCGGGAGCTTGAGACTCCCTCCCAATTACAAAAGACAACTGTGTCCTCAGCTGCCAGCCCTTTCTGTGTGCGCCTCCGTACCTCTGCACTTTACTTCCACACCGCACCTCCTCTGAGTCTCTGTATGTTTTCTCTTTCCTTCTAGTTGTAGAATTTCCACTCAGCCAGCCTTCATGTGGTTCTGGATGATGTCTGTTTTATCTTTTAGTTGTATTTTTGAAGTGGTTGTGGGAGGCAGCAATTTCAGGTGTTTACCTATGCCGCCATCTTGGTTTTCCGTCTGCTTTTATTATTATAGACCTGAGGCCGGGTGCACAAAAATTTGTGCACTCGGGGGGGAGAGGGGGTCCCTCAGCCTGGCCTGTGCCCTCTCGAAGTCTGGGACCCCTCGGGGAGATAACGACCTGCTGGCTTAGGCCTGCTCACAGGTGGCAGAGGGCAGGCCCAATCCCTAGGTGCAGCCCCTGGTCAGGCTCAGAGCAGGGCCGATTGGGGAGTTGGGGCGCTGCCCCCTGTCATGCACAGAGCAGGGAGATTGGGAGGTTGTGATGCCACCCTCAGTCACGCTCAGAGTAGGGCCGATTGGGGGGTTGGGGCACCGTCCCCTGTCACACTCAAGGCAGGGTCAATGGGGAGGTTGTGGCGCCACCCTCGGTCTCGCACAGAGCAGAGCCAATCAGGGGGTTGGGGCACTGCCCCCATCACCCACAGAGCAGGGCCGATCAGGGTGTTGGGGCGCCGCCACTCTCACACTCAGGGCAGGGCCGATGGGGAGGTTATGGCTCTACCCCATCACACACAGAGCAGGGCCCGTGGCAGGGGCTGGTTTGGGCACCGCACCCTGTCACACACAGAACCACAGGGCGATCAGGGGGTTGGGGTGCCTTCCCCTGTGACGAACAGAGCAGGGTGGATAGGGAGGTCGTGGCCCCACCCCGTCACACACAGAGCCGCAGGGCGATCAGGGGGTTTGGGCGCTGCCCCCTGTCACGCTTATCCCGGTGCCGGGAGGCCTCATGGCTCTGCTGATCCCGGTGCTGGGAGGCATATTACCCTTTTACTATATAGGGTAGAGGCCTGGTGCAAGGGTGGGGCCGGCTCGTTTGCCCTGAAGGGTGTCCTGGATCAGGATGGGGGTCCCCACTGGGGTGCCTGGCCAGCCAGGGTGAGGGGATGATGGCTGTTTGCAGCTGGTCACACACCCTTCAGGGTGGGGGTCCCCACTGGGGTGCCTGGCCAGTCTGGGTGAGGGGATAATGGCTATTTGCAGCTGGTCACACACCCTTCAGGGTGGGGGTCCCCACTGGCGTGCCTGGCCAGTCTGGGTGAGGGGCTGAGGGCTGTTTTCAGGCTGGGGGTGACTGAAGCTCCCAACTGCTCCTTTTTTTCTTTTTCTTTTTTTTTTTTATTCTGGGCCAGCTTTAGCTTTGAGGCTTGGCTCCAGCTCTTAGGCCTCCGCGGCTAAAAGTAGGTTTCTGGCCTTTGCTTACAATGTTGCGAATCTGCTGGCTGAAGTCCGGCGGTATTTGTTACAGAGTTTCTTAAACTGCCCGCTCAGAGGCCTGCAGCCGCAGGTGGGGAACGTTGGTTTCCTCCGTCACTGAGGCAACCAAGCCTCATGTTAGTTTCAAGCTGCCTGGCTGCCGGCTGCCATCTTGGCTGACAGTTAATTTGCATATCTCGCTGATTAGCCAATGAAAAGGGTAGCGGTCGTACGCCAATTACCATGTTTCTCTTTTATTAGTGTAGATACTTTAAAGAAGGTTCTCATGGTTCTTCAATAGGGTAGATTTTCTAATTCTCATTTCTCTAGGTTTTTGTTTGTTTGTTTTGATAACATATAGGAGAAACTAATAAAAAAGTAAGACAATTTAGTTGGTTAATACTGGGCATTGCAAATCTCTTTTCTTTATAAACAGTTCTGTATGGTTAACTGCTATAAAATTTCAAAATGTTGCCCTAGCTGGCTTGGCTTAGTGGTTAGAGCGTCAGCCTGTGGACTGAAGGGTTCCAGGTTCGATTCCGGCCAAGGGCACATGCCTGGGTTGCGGGCTCGTTCCCCAGTAGGGGGTGTGCAGGAGGCAGCCAATCAATGATTCTCTCTCATCATTGATGTTTCTCTCTCTCTCTCCTTCTCCCTTCCTCTCTGAAATCAATAAAGAAGTATATTTTTTTAAAAAAAATTCAAAATGTTGAATTTTGAAAGGAAAAGACTGTTATAATTTGTCATTGGTGCAGTCCAAATTTGGCATATTTTTAGTGCTGACTAAAAATATCGGGTACTTTTGTAGGCCTCAATGAAATAGCCCACCGGAAACTTCCAACTACAATTCCTATTATGTAGGAAATGCATCCTTACTGGTTGCTTATGAATTTATCCCTCAAACCTTAGACTTGTGAGAGTTCTATACTAGTATGTCTGGTAGACTATTATGCCATTCTATATATTGAACCCAGTCTGATTCCTTTCATTAAGTTTACTTAGCTCACATGGGAAAATAGCCCACTGCATTCTGGAGACTTCAGCCTATTTTAATACCAGAGTCCTATTTTAACAGCTTGTTGTAGTTATATTTTTAAATTAATTATATCTTTTGTCATTACATAATCAACCCTTTTTATCTTGTTTTGGTGATTTTTAAGCTTAAATGCCACCATATCTGATATTAATATTGCCACCTTTGCTTTCTGTTTGCATATTCCTGGAATCTTAGTTCTTTTCCTTTTATTTAGTTGACATTTTGTTTTAAGTATATATTTTGTTAACAGAATATTGTTTCATTTTTAAACCCAGTTTGACATTCTATTTTTACTAAGAGAATTATATCCACATTTAATTCGAAGTTGACATACTTAATTTTTACTTGTATCATTTTGTATTTTTATTTTGTATGTTTATTATCATTTTGTATGTTTATTAGTTATTTTGAATTATTTCCTCATTTTTGTTCTTTATTTAGTTTCAGGCATCTCATCTTTCTTTTTTTCCCTCCTCGTTACTTTAGGAATACTATTGTACATTTCCATTCCATTACTGATTACTTTCCTTTTCTGATATTCGTAATGAGGCATGATCAATTTGCCTGTCAGCAGATAAGAAACAAAACTGGAAGTAGAGTATGGAGGAAAATATCAATAATCTAAGTGAGATGATGATTGTATACTTGAAACTTATGTAATTTTATTAATCCAACTGCCAGTTTAGGCCCAATTCCTGCGCACATCCCTCCTGCCATCTGGGACTGCTGGCTCCTAACCGCTCACCTGCCTGCCTGCCTGATCGCCCCTAACTGCCTCTGCTTGCTGGCCTGATCTCCTCCTAACTGGTCCCCTGCTAGCCTGGCCGCCCCCTAACTGCCCTCCTGCCAGCTTGGTTGCCCCCTAATTGCCCCCCTGCCAGTCTGGCCACCCCCTAACTGCTCACCTGCCAGCCTGGCCACCCCCTAACTGCTCCCCTGCTGGCCTGATTGTCTCTAACCACCTCTGTCTTGGCCCCTGCCACCATGGCTTTGTCTGGAAGGAAGTTGGATGTCTGGAACATGTCCAGTCAACCTGGTCTAATTAGCATATTACCCTTTTATTAGTATAGATAGCCAATATTTGGAAGTAGCCCAGGTGCCCCTCAGTAGATGAGTGGGTAAAAAAGCTGTGGTACATTTATTCAATGGAATACTACTCAGTCATAAAAAGAAGGAAATCTTACCTTTTGCAACAGTATGGATGGGCGTGGAGAGTGTTATGCTAAGTGAAATAAGCAAGTCAGAAAAAGACAAGCACCATACTATTTCACTTATATGTGGAATCAATGAACAAAATAAACTAACAAAGTGGAGATAGACTTATGGATACAGGGAGCAGACTGACAGCTGTCCGAGGAGAAGGGGTTGGGGGCTAGGTGAAAAGTGTGAAAGGATTAGCAAAGAAAAAAAAAAGGAAGATTCATGGACACAGATAATACTATGGTGATTACCACAGGAAAGTGGGGATGGGTAGAGATAGCACAGGGTAAAGAAGGGATAAATGGTGCTGGAAGGAGACTTGACTTGGGATGGTAAACTCACAATACAATATACAGATGATGTATTATAGAATTGTATACCTGAAACCTATACAATTTCATTAATATTGTACCAATAAATTCAATAAAAAATAGTAAGATGAAAATTATATCTTAATTACCACCAAAATGTAGTCAACTGTATTTGTCCTTTTTTAATTTTCCCAAGATAATGAAATATATCAATGACTTACAAAACTATAAATAAATAAAAATAATGCTGCTCAATTTCATGATGACAAAAAGTTTAATTTTTTAAAACTTGTTTAAGTGTGAAAGACAGGTATAGAGACTATGAAAGTCTTATTTACCTTGTTAATTACAGTAAAAAATGTTCATATTGTTGGTATTCAACGTTCATTGAGTATCTGTGAAGGGCTTGGTAGTTTAGTTGCTAGGAGCAATACAAAATTTTATGATCTAATCCTTATTCTTTAGTAACTCAAGAGTACAATAATGTATTATAATTTTAAGATGTATTCTATCTAGGTAATAATACAAATATCTATACTAATAATAGTAGGAACATGCAAATTGGTCGGGACACCCTCATGCAACGACCGAACAGCAGGCTGTGTGGGACAACCAGGCAGGCGGAGGGGCAGTGAGGGGCGACCAAATGACCATACAGCAGGCTGTGTGAGGCGACTAGGCCAGCAGGGGGGGGCAGTGAGGGGCAACCAGGCTGGCAGAGGAGGGCAGTGAGGGGTGACCAGGCCAGCACAGGAGGGTGGGCAGTTAGGGGCAACCAGGCCAGAAGGGGGGGCAGTGAGGGGCAACCAGGCTAGCAGAGGGGGGCAATTAGGGGTGACCAGGCCAGCATGGGAGGGTGGGAAGTTAAGGGCAACCAGGCCAGAAGGGGGGCAGTGAGGAGTGACCAGGCTGGCAGGGGGGCAGTTAGGGGTGATCAAGTAGGCAGTCAGGGGCCGTTAGGGGTGATCAGGCAGGCAGGCAGGTGAGCGGTTAGGAGCCAGTGGTCCCAGATTGTGAGAGGGATGCCTGACTGCCAGTGTAGGCCTGATCCCTGGCAGTTGGACTTCCCCCAAGGGGTCCCGGTTTGGAGAGGGTGCAGGCTGGGTTGAGGGGACCGCCTCCCCAATGCACAAATTTCGTGCACCAGGCCTCTAGTCTTTAATAAGAATATAAAAGAATATTGCATGAATGTCTACCAACCGTAACTTGAAGTCCTTGCTATTTTGGGGTATCATAGTCACTTGTCTTCAGCCAGGACATTTGAAAAATATAATTACCAACTAAGTAGCCCAATTTGTTTTGTCATGACCATGTTTCTGGCTCTTCACATTACCAGTGCTTCAACTTAGTGCTCCACATCTCACTCTTCTAAGGCCACTCCAGACATATTCTTGTCTGTGTACCTTGCATGCTTGATTCCCTATAGATTTTTTTAAGTCTTAGATGTGAGGTGAAAACCTGTTCTTTTCTTTTGGTTTCATCATTTTCTCTCCCTACCTTTCAGAAATCTCTAATCTACCCCCATTTATGATACCTTTAATTACCAAATTTATCTCATATTACTTTTTCTGTTACATGTTAAATCTCTGATTGTTAACTTTTAAACTATGATATATCCTTTAGTCTTTTCAGAAGTCACCCTTTTCTAACCAGATTTAATATTACTATTGTGTTTGACAAAATTATTATAATGAGTGCTTTAACATTTTAATGCATTTTTAAAAAGTTAAAAGACAAGCAAATATAACACTTTATTGTTTAAGGATACAAATGTATGGAATAAAGTTAAAAGATGATAAACAAGATTCCTTAAGGATTGAGGGATGCACATGAATGAAGGAGGAGAACACATAGGTCGTGAGCAATGATCTAGGTTTCTTTAACCTTTTATTATGGAAAATAGTATAGTATAATGAACCCCCATGTACTCATCACCGATTTTCAATAATTACCAACATTTTGCTAATCTTTTTTATATATTCTCGTACCACTTTTTTTCCTGGTATATTTTAAAGCAATCTCAGATATTATGCCATTTCATAAATGCTTATGTATGCATCTCTAACTGACAAGGATTTTTTCTTTTTTTACCTAAGTAACTTGCTGTTATTACGTGTAGCAGAATCAACACTAATAAAAGAGAAAGATGGTAATTGGCGTACGACGATACACTTTTCATTGGCTAATCAGGGCTATATGCAAATTAACTGCCAACTGAGATGGCAGTTAACTGCCAACAAGGTGGTGGTTAATTTGCATATATAGGCACAGTGCAGGGAGGCGAAAGGGAAAGCAGGAAGAAGCCCCCTGCCACTGACAGTGATCGGAAACCCAGGGGGGAGCTAAGAGCTGGGGGGCAGGGCAAAGGCGGCCCTGGGGCCGCCTTTGCCCTGCCCCCCCAGCCATGATCGGAGAATCAGGTGCCTTTTCCGCCCTGGCCAGTGATAGCAGGAAGTAGGGGTGGAGCCAGCGATGGGAGCTGGGCACGGTCGAAGCTGGCAGTCCCAGGAGCTAGGGGTCCCTTGCCTGGGCCTAAAGCGAAGCCCACGATCGCGGGGCCGCTGCAGCTGCGGGTCCCCGCTGCCCGGGCCGGATGCCTAGGCCAGAGGCGTTAGGCCTGGGCAGGGGCGGAGCCTGCAACCGCAGGGAGCTGGGGGTCTCCTGCCCAGGCCTGACACCTCTGCCAGAGGCCTCAGGCCTGGTCAAGGGGCCGATCCGGTGATTGGTGATCGGAGGGTGATGAGGGTCAACTCCTCTGGCCGAGGCATCAGGCCTGGGCGGGGGGCAGAGCCGGGGATTGGGGGGATATGATGGTCCCCTTGCCCAGGCCTGAAGCCTGGGTCAGAGGCGTCAGGCTTGGGCGGGGGGTGGAGCAAGCGATCAGAGGGAGATGGGGGTCCCCTGCCCAGGCACGATTCCTGGGCCAGAGGCCTCAGGCCTGGGTGGGGGTCAGAGCCAGTGATCGGGGGGAGATGGGGGTCCCCTGTCCAAGCCTGACACCTCTGGCGGAGGCGTCTGGCCTGGGCAAGGGGCCGATCAGGCGATCGGAGGGTGATGGGGGTCTACGCCTCTGGCCGAGGCATCAGGCCTGGGCAAGGGGCAGAGCCAGCAATCGGAGGGGTTTGGGGGTCCCCTGCCCAGGCCTGATGCCTGGCCAGAGGCATCAGGCCTGGGCTGGGGGCAGAACCAGTGATGGGGGGAAATGAGGGTCCCCTACCCAGGCCTGACACCTCTGTCAGAGGCGTCAGGCCTGGGCAAGGGGCCGATCCTGTGATTGGAGGGTGATGGGGGTCAATGCCTGAGGGCTCCCAATATGTGAGAGGGGGCAGGCTGGGCTGAGGGACACTTCCCCCCCCCCCACACACACACCCAGTGCACGAATTTCGTGCACCAGGCCCCTAGTTAATTATAATACTGGATCCATACTCACATTTTCATGATGCACTCAGAAATGTCTTTTTACAGTTTCTCCTCTAGGAATCCAAATTAGAGTTTCTATAATATTTTGACTATGTTTCTTAAGTCTCTTTTATTCTGTAAATGTCCCTTCCCCTTTTTATACAATTAGTATGCTAGAGAAACCAGGTTATTTGTCTTAGAGAATATACCCATGTTCTGGATTTCAAATTACTTCTGCCTGGTATTATTTAACTTGTTCCTTTATTCTTCATATTTCCTGTAAACTGGTAGTTATATATTTAAAGACTTGATGAGAGTTAGATTATTTGTGGGTTTTTTGTTTTGTTTGTTTTGGGGTGATGCTGCATACTTTCTTTTATATCACGTCATGAAGCATATAATGTTTGCTTGTCCCACCTTTCATGATGCTAAGTTTAATCAGTGGGTTTACTCTAACAGGTGTTTCTTTCTTTTTTTTTTTTAAACTTAATTTTTCTTTTTCTTTTTCTTTTTCTTTTTATATATTTTATTGATTTTTCACGGAGAGAAAGGGAGAGAGATAGAGAGTTAGAAACATCGATGAGAGAGAAACATCGATCAGCTGCCTCCTGCACATCTCCTACTGGGGATGTGCCTCAACCCAGGTACATGCCCTTGACCGGAATCGAACCTGGGACCCTTCAGTCCGCAGGCCGATGCTCTATCCACTGAGCCAAACCGGTTTCGACAACAGGTGTTTCTTGATACATTCATTTTCCTTAATCTGCATAGGGAAGCACCATTTTAAGAAAATATAAGATTTTAAAAACTAAACTTATAAAGGAAGAAAAGGGGTAGAAAATATGATTCAGGGCTTCTGCTCCTTTATCTGTAAAATATATTGGTTGTGTTAGAATTGAATCCCAATTACCTGTTGTAGATGAATGAAACAAATCTTTACTGACTCAGGGAAAGTACTTTCTCTATTCCCTTTCCTCAAGGATAGCAACTTTAAGATCTCAGCCTCTCTTTATTTTTGACTTTTACTAAACTTAGGTAGTTAGGTGACTTGAAGTATAGATTGAGAAACAGAAGATCTCAAAGTTCCTCCTAATTGAATTTATATGATAAATTTCAAGTAATGATAATTAACTTTTTAAACAGGGATCAACTTCACCAGTAACTGTTTTTAAAGGTTCAAAGAAACCTTACTTAAAAGAATGCATTTTGATAATTAACCATGATACTGGAGAATGTCGACTAGAAAAACTCAGCAGCAACATCACTGTAAAAAAAACAAGGTATGTGGTTAACAAAACAAATTCTTTTATCAACACATAATTGCTAAGGAAATGTCAGTGAAAAAAATTATTTGATTAAGCCACATTATTATATAAGGCTTATTTATATGGGATACAAAAATGTTTTAACCTTTTTTCAAGTTTAAATTTGGTGGAGAGCCTTAGCCACAACCTTGTACGATTTTTCTCTGTGATACATAAAAACTTGTTTCTGAATATTTTCTACATGTATAGATATAATTTCTTCTATATATAACTGGACTGAAAGGAGCCATTATGTACTCTTCAACATAATTTCATCTTCATTAGTAAAAGTGTCTTTGAACACCTAGACTATGTAAGGCACTTGGAGAACGAAGGTTTTCTATATAAGTACTAACCTCAAAATTTCTGCATTTTAATTGGATTAACATATAATTCTACTAGGAAAGTCAATAAGAGAATATAGCCATCTCATACCTTTTTTTGGAATTAGGCAGGTGCATTAATTGCTATGTAATATAAGGGATTTGCTCTCAAAGCTATGCAAATAGTATAGATAAAATTTGCTCTAGGAATTAAAGGAAGAGAAAGATTATGGTTGATTGCAGCATTCAGGGAGCCTTTATTGATGTAATTTGAGAAGAGGTTAAGATTTAGGGCTTTTTCCACACCAAACATACTTGGTGATAAGAATTACCCTTAATGCTTATTAAATATATGAGTTCCCAGGTGATTTTTTATTGGTAGGAAAGTTTGAAAATGACTGATTTAATTGATCAGAGAGAACATGAAGATATTTAAAGGCAGGAATATATCTGACTTATTTTGGGCCAATGAGTAAGACCTGTTTGAATAAGGAAGGGATTTGTCTCTGTGCATGCAAATAAATAAGTATTGGAAAGTGAGGAGTGAGGTTGATAGTGGATTAAAAGTAAGGTCATAAAGGTAGGTTAAAGCTAATACCTTCAATATTAAATATGAAATTAGGACGTCTTAACGGCTCCATTGGCAGTGATTATGTATTAAATTTTTTAAACTAAGATTAAATTTTTAATTAAAAATATTTTTGTTTTGAAACATTAATACACCAAATAACTGAGTAAAGTGAAACTATGTGGGAAACAGAAAAATGCATACCAGAAAGAATTGACAGAATTTGGTGACTGGAAAAAGGAAAGGCAGAAAAGTCAAATATAATTGTGTTATAAACTCTTCTTAAAAGTATTAACAGGAAATGAATCTGCTTTAGTAGCAAGCCTCTGTTAAAATGTGGAAGTGACTTAGTTTTAACAGAAATGATAATTTTAGAATGTAGGGAATATATAGTACCTATATACACTTAGGTGTATTTTATTTTAGGCATTTGTGTATATCTTAACACTTTAATTTTGAGCAGTGGTTTTGTTTATATTCACACTTGTATCCCTCAATGGAACTGTGTATATGCCGTGCATATATAGCAGGCAGGGATCCAGAAGTATTTGTTAAATAATGAATTAATGTTTTAATTCTTGAATACCATTTACAGATGTCTAGGGGAAAAAATAAGTGGTCAGTGTTAGTAACTTCGTAAATTGAAATTGTTACATTGCCATCATATCTTTTTTGACTTTTGATTTTTTTTATAATTCTCTTTTTAAAATATATCTTTATTGATTTCAAAGAGGAAGGGAGAGGGAGAGAGAGATAGAACCATCAATGATGAGAGAGAATCATTGATTGGCTGCCTCCTGCACAGGATCCCCTACTGGGGATGGAGCCCGCAACCCAGGCATGTGCCCTTGACCGGAATCGAGCCTGGGACCGTTCAGTCCACAGGCTGACGCTCTATCCACTGAGCAAAACCAGCCAGGGCTGACCTTTGATATTCTTAATTGCAGAGTTGAAGGAAGCAGTAAAATTCAGTCTCGTGTAGAGCATCAGCAGCAACAAATGTGGAATTTAACTAGGACTCCCAATCTTGTAAAAGATTCTCCATCCGAAGACAAGATGTCCCCAACATCTCCGATGGATGATATTGAAAGAGGTAAAATCTAAGTGTATATAATGTTCCTTTACAAGAAATTATTAAGAACTAGAGGCCCAGCGCACGATTAAATAATGCGCATGTAGGGTCCCCTAGGCCTAGCCTGCCATCAGGGCCTTGTCCGCCACCCCGTGACGCCTCACACGCTCTGTGGACGCTGCCGGTGCCCTGCGAAGCTCCCAGCCCGCGCCCTTCCCCTGCGTGCCGCCTCACCCTGCGCCCCCGACCCTCCCCCAGTGGCGGGAGCACCTCTGCTCACCACCTGGGGACCTGCGCCGACCTCCCGCCTGCCCAGCGCCCATCCCCTGCACCCTCTCCGCCACATGGCCCCGCCACCTGCCTTGTTGCTCCCTCTTCACCGCGGGGCTCCCCCCACCACGCGAGCCATGAGTCCTGGTGACCGGTTGTTTTTATGATATAGATAAGTGAAATTTTTCATTTTAATTAACAAAGGAATTAACTGTAAAGTTTTATTGAGAACATAATTTTTTTTATTATTATGGATTTTGGAGAGGAAGAGTATAGTTTGTGATTTAGGGTATTCTGTAATTATGTATCTATATAAGAGAATTTATATCTTTTTTTATTATTCAGGGGGGAAAGTGTTTAGATATATGTAACTGGAGTTTTCTTCTTTTTGACAGTTGTGATGATTCAAATTCAGTTCTTCACAGCATCTTCCTGTCGAAGTTCTTTATGCATAGCCAGACTATAGATGTCTAAGATGTCACCAAAACAATAGTGAAGTGAGGAGAAATAGTAAGCGGAAGCAGCAGGCAAGTTCTTCTGAATCTGAGCAGAAAGTGTTTCTAGGGAGGCACAGTCCTTTTGAAAGTAAGAACATTTAAATCTCCATTTTTTTCTAGCTGCAGTTTCAGTGTTAGTGTTATAGTAATTGTGGTAGTAATAAGACCCTGGTCACCAAAGTATATTTGCTTCTGTATATTTGCCTCTTCACTTTTCCTATATAAATTACATGTAGCAATCCAATTCCACTTGCTCTCTTCTAGGCCCAGTATAGTTTTAGTCCCCTAATATATTATTGTCCCCTTTACTAACAATAAGGAAGATATAAGCTCAGAGCCCTTTTTTGGTAAAAGGGATTTTGATTTTATTATTATATCATATCTGCTTCCAAAATGGATTCAAATCATGATGTCATTAATTTACATATATACAGAAAAATACTGGAAAAGAAAATCATGGTATTGAAGGGGAAGAGGAAGCAAATTCGTTAATAAATAAAACATTAAATTTAGATCTGAGCTTTCTAAACACTAAAACAAAAATTAAGACCTAAATAGCATATTTTGGATTATCTAAGAGACAGGTTCTAAAGAATTAGACCAGGGGTGGGCAAACTTTTTGACTCGAGGGCCACAATGGGCTCTTAAACTGGACCGGAGGGCCGGAACAAAAGGATGGATGGAGTGTTTGTGTGGACTAATATAAATTCAAAGTAAACATCATTACATAAAAGGGTACGGTCTTTTTTTTTTTTTTAGTTTTATTCATTTCAAACGGGCCGGATCCGGCCCGCGGCTGAATTAGACTCTTCCTTGTTATTAAATTCTAAAAGAAGTTCATCATATGGAACCCGTTCTAGGGAATATTAAATGATATAGTATCTTCAATGATAATTTTACAATACGAGAAGTTCCTCTCTGTGTCAGTTTTTGTAGCAGAGACCTTAATAAAAGCATTGTATTGAAGCATTGTAGAGTAGAGTAAGTTAACATGATCTAAGCATAAGATCTAACTTTGTATAAGAATTTACATTGAGATGTATATAACTAGTATAGCCTGTTCCTTAGACAGTCTTTTTTTTAAACATTTTTATTGATTTCTGAGAGGAAGGGAGAGGGAGAGAGAACTAGTAACACCAATGATGAAAGAGAATCATTGATTGGCTGCCTCCTGCAAACCCGCTCCTGGGAATTGAGCTCCCAACCTGGGCATGTGCCCTTGACCAGAATCGAACCTGCGACCCTTCAGTCCACAGGCCGACACTCTACCCACCAAGCCAAACCAGCTAGGGCAGACAGCCTTCTTTTAAATATTTTCTTGACCCTACTCTGCCAGTGCCTCCTGCAATAGTTGAATCATGTTTTCAGATTTATATCTAGATGCCTAGCACTTGTGTTAGTGTTTCTATGGTTTAATTTTTACATTTACATCTTTGAGCTACCTGGAATTTTAGTTTAAGACAGTGGTCGGCAAACCGCGGCTCACGAGCCACATGCGGCTCTTTGGCCCCTTGAGTGTGGCTCTTCCACAAAATACCACGTGCGGGCGCGCACGTACAGTGCGATTGAAACTTCGTGGCCCATGCGCAGAAGTTGGTTTTCGGCCTGGGCAAGTCTATTTTGAAGAAGTGGCGAAGTGGGGGGTGTCGATTGGTCAGGCAACAGGAGATGCAGCACAGGCGGGCCGCGGGATACACAGCTCGGGGGAGGCGTGCGTGATTCATGCAGGAGTTGCGTGAGCCAGTCAGTCAGCAGTCTCATTGTGCAGTGGTTAGTGCTAGTCGTGTCCGCAAATCGCGCGCGGGTGACAAAAGTGCCTACTCGAAGCATAAAGTTACCTGTATTTTTCCAACCAGCTGCAAATCCTACAGGTATTTTTGTCATCAATTTAAGAATTGTAATTATTTTGTGATGGTGGCTTTATTATTATAAAATGAAACATTTTTTTAGGTATGTTGAGATGGTTTGGACATATAGAGAGGATGAATGAAAGGAGATAGACGAAACAAGTATACAACACGAGTGTGGATGGGAGAGTTGGAAGGGGTCGACCTCAGCGAACGTACCTCAATCAGATTGAGGACGTTTTTAGCAAAGGCCAACTTAGGAGTACCCTAATTAAGTTAATAACAATGTACCTACCTATATAGTTCAAGTTTAAAAAATTTGGCTCTCAAAAGAAATTTCAATCGTTGTACTGTTGATATTTGGTTCTGTTGACTAATGAGTTTGCCGACCACTGGTTTAAGAAATAAGAATCCAAATTTCCCTCTGCCCCAACAGTATCAATAAATAGTCTTGATAATCAACATATTGTATTGATAAACAGTATTATATATCAATATCCATTTATTGAATAAGCCATCATTTCTTTTGTAATATGAAGAGCCATTTTTATCACATGCAAAATTTCTATATAGATTTAAGTCTGTTTCACAACGTAAAATATACATTGGCTAATAAATACTGGGTGGGGCAAAAGTAGGTTTACAGTTGTAAGTAAAACAGAGTGTAGTCTCGTCAATATTATTTATTAACTAGAGGCCCAGTGTATTTCTGCACTGGGGGTGGGGGGGGGGGAGATGGGCGGTCCTTTAGTCCGGACTGCACCCTCTCTCAGTCCAGGACCCCTCGGGGGA
This sequence comes from Myotis daubentonii, assembly GCF_963259705.1. NCBI lineage: Eukaryota > Metazoa > Chordata > Mammalia > Chiroptera > Vespertilionidae > Myotis > Myotis daubentonii. The sequence goes on along the minus strand of NC_081842.1, from coordinate 59,712,086 downwards.
ATGTCCGCATGCTGCCGGCTTAGGCCGGCTTAGTTGGACATTCTTCTTGCAATCCACGATGCTGCATGCACCAGTGACCATACTTTCCATACAGGTGAAAGGCATCTTGCTGTGTATGGGCAGCTACATTTTTTTGCTCTGATTATAAAAAGTAGTTCATAACATGATCCTTCTGAGGTATTAGTACCATTTTCCCCATCTTACGGGTGGAAAAACTGAAGCAGAGAGAAGTAATTGGCTTTGTCACACAGTTATAAGTGTCAGAATCAGGGCTGACTGCAAAATGTGCAAGCCAGAGTCCATGCATGTCATCGCTGCAGCATCCTGTTTTTTCATTGTTAGAGTAGTCTTGCCAGGTTTTAATTTTTAAATCTCAGAGACTGTTCCCAATATATAGGAATGCATGTTCATCCCCATGTAGAATAAATAGGACGTGGACAGTTTGGAGAGTCTTCTGATAAAGTAGAATTAAGCAGCCACAGATCTCTTTTTCAAATATTACAGAAGCCACCTTCCTTGTTTAACTGTGTATGGGATGTAGTAGTTTATAAGTTATGACACAGTCACTCGCAATCCAGGACCTCTTGGAGGATGTCTGACTGCTAAGGGATGTAGCAGTGCACCAAGCAGCAGGCAGCCAGGGCGGAGCCCGAACCGGGGCCAGGCGCCATGCTGCTCATGCTCATCCTAGCTCACTGCGCCTGCTCCTGCCGCTCCCTGTTTGGTAGTCCTGCCGCTGCACCTGTGCTCACCAGCCATGAGCCCAGCTTCTGGCTGAGCAGCGCTCCTCCTGTGGGAGTGCACTGACCACCAGAGGGCAGCTCCTGCATTGAGTGTCTGCCCCTTGGTGGTCAATGCACATCATAGCTACTGGTCGACTGGTCATTCCATCCTAACGGTCGCTTAGGCTTTTATATAGATAGATTGGTGAAACTCACTAATGCTTTTAAAATGCACATTTTAAGATTAACAGATAGTTTTCCATTTATGAGATTGGAAGTAGCTAAAACATTTGTCAACATTCGGTAGTGGTAAGAACATAAAGGGAAGCAAGTAGTTCATGCATTTTTTAAGAAATTATAATTTGGCACATATTAATTTTTGTAGAGCAATTTTTTCTGCAAAGCACTTGGAACAGTGTCTAGTACAGTGCTGGCAAAACTTTTGAGCTAGGCATGTCAGCATTTTGAAAAACTCTAGCTTAACTCTGGTGCCGTGTCACATAGAAATGTTTTGATATTTGCAGCTACACCAAAACAAAGATTTATATTTTTGATATTTATTTTATATATTTAAATGCCATTTAACAAAGAAAAATCAACCAAAAAAATGAGTTTGCGTGTCACCTCTGACACGCATGTCATAGGTTAGCCATCACTGGTCTAGTACATAGTAACTACTATATGAGGATTTGTTATTATCATCATCCTTATTTGCTAATAACTATTAAAATAAAAAGTGCATATCCCTTACGTAGAAAGTTCTCCTAAAGCAAAACTTGTGCAGATAGATATATTAAATACTAGAGGCCTGGTGCACAAAATATGTGTACTCAGGGGGCGTCCCTCAGCCTGGACTGCACTCTCTCACAGTCCTAGAGCCCTTGGGGGATGTCTGACTGCCGGCTTAGGCCTGCTCCCTGACTGCCAGCAGTAGGACATCCTTAGCACTGCAGTGGAGCCAAGAGAGGCTCTTGCCACAGCTGCTGCACTCGCCAGCCATGAGCTGGGCTTCTGGCTGAGTCATGTTCCCTCTGTGAGAGTGCACTGACCACCAGGGGGCAGCCCCTGTGTTGAGCATCTGCCTCCTGGTGGTCAGTGCGCACCATAGCGACTGGTCATTCTGCCATTGGATTTGCATATTAGCCTTTTATTATATAGGATATACATAGATATATCCCTATCAGTCACATAAGAATGTTCTATGCAGCGTTTTTCATATTAAGGAAAAAATGGAAAAATCCCAAGTGCCCATCAAATACTGCACATCGATTTTTTAAAAGAGACCACATTTTTAGTAACAAAGAAGGATATCCAGATATTTTATTAAGCAAAAAAGAAAATTTTACATGTAATATATGTGTTGTATGAATAATTTTTGAAAACAAAATTTGTATAAGTTTGTAGATGCATAGAAGAACTTGGGAGAATTATAGTAAAATGTAAGCATTATCTTTAGGAGTTTGGATTATAGGAACCTTTCATTTTTTATGTGCAAATTATTTGAATTTTTATAATGAAGTTGTTATTTTTTAGACAATTATTATTTATTTAGAAGGTAATATAATGTTGAAGAATAATGTTAATATAAAATCACTCAATCTCACCACCCTAATGCAACTGTCAATTTCTATCCATACTGTAAAATTTTTACATTATGTTTTTAAAGGTAAATACTATGTGCCAAGTCTTCCTGTACATGATTTCAACTAACCTTTAAAACTTTCCTTAATGAATATTTCAAACATACAGAAAAATACGGGTAATAATATAACAAATCATACACCTACAACTTAAGATTTAACATTTTGCCACTTTGGTTTAGGTTTTTTAAAAAAATTACAGGAGTCTCTTTACTTTCCAACACATTCTTCTCCTTTTCCTGTCTATCTGTGTACATGTCTGAATGTACTCTAAAGGATTTATATACAAGATACTTTTCTATTCATTGAAACTGTTGTATATGTTTTCCTGATTCTTGATAGTGTGGGTAAATTTCTTTACTGACTATAGGTTTACTCAGTTTTTTTTATTCTTTATTTAATTTTGTCTTGAAACTTGTCAGTTTAATTCACATTTTCAAACTGTTAGCATAATTTAGCCATACAAAGCCCTACAATATTCATAGTTATGGCCCTTTTATATTCCTAACACTGATTATTTGTGCCATGTCTTTCTCATTTTCTTGATCAATATTTCTAGAATTTGATATATTTCAATCTTCAAAGAACCAGCTTTTGGTCTCTGTTAGACATAGTATATATGGTTAACTAAGAATGTCATCTTTGGAGTCAGAATACTTGCACTTAAATCTCAGCTCTATCATGTATCAGCTGTGTGGCCTAGGGAAAGTTACTTAAACTCTTATTCTCCCTGTGCATGCCCATAAATTTGATAAATTTGATGAAATGGACCAGTTCCTTAAAGGGTACAAAGTTGACTCAAGAAGAAACAGATAACATGAATATTCCTACATCCTCTAAAAATATTGAGTTGTATTTAAAGCCCTACCCCTGAGGGTGGGGGGAGTAAGAGATCAAGCAAAGGACTTGTATACTTGCATATATGCATAACCAATGGACACAGACACTAGGGTGGTGAGGGCATATGCCCGGGGGGTGAGGGGAGGTCAATGGGGGGAATGGAAACATATGTAATATTATATGTAATAATTTAAACAATAGAATAAAACCCTATCCCTACCCCCATAAACACACAAATTTCCAGCCAGAGGTGGGTTCACTGGAGAATTTTACTAGTCATTTAAGGAAGAAATAATATCAATTTGATACAAACTCTGTATTATGCTACATGAAATAAGCCAGTCAGAGAAAAACAAGTATCACATGATCTCACTTATATGTGGAATCTAATGAACAAAATAAACCAACAAATAAAATAGGCCCAGAGGCATGGAAGCATGGCACAGAGTGATGGATTTCAGAGGGAAGGGGAGAGGGGAACCAGCGAGGAATAATTCAAGAACTTACATGCACATGTGCATAATCCATGGATACAGACAATAGTGTGGTAAAGACCTAGGGTGGGGCAGGAATTGGATGGAGAGGGGCAATTGGGGGGAAATGGGGGACATTTGTAATACCCTCAACAATAAAGATAAATAAATCTAAAATAAATCATCAAATAAGGAGGGAATACTTTATAACTCATTCCTCAAGGTCAGAATTATTGCTACCAAAACCCAACAAAGATAGTACAAAGGAAAAAAAAAAACAAAACAAAACTACAAACTGATACCTTATGAATACAGATGCAAAATTTTTAAACAAAATTTTAGCAAATTGAATTTAACGATTATATAACAGTGGTTTTCAACTAGGTATGATTTTTGTCCCCTAGGGGGAGATCTGGCAATGTCTGCAGACATTTTTGATTGTCACAGCTGGCAAGCAGTAGTGCTACTGGCATCTAGTGGATAGAAGCTAGGGATGCTGCTAAACATGCTGCAGTGACAGAACAGCAACAAAGAATTATATAACTCCAAATGCCAGTATTGCTGAGGTGGAGAAATGCTAAGATATTAAAAGGACAGTATATCATGAGTAAGTGGAGTTTTCCCAGGAGTACACATTTTTGAAAGTCAATCAATATTCACCAGTTTTAAAAATAAAAAACAAAAGCCATCTCAAAAACAAACAGTAGAAAAAGGCCAGTTTGTGTGGTTCAGTGATTGAACTTTGACCAGTGAACTAGGAGATCATGGTTCCATTCCGATCAGGGCACATCAATCCCCAGTGTGGGGTGTGCAGGAGGCAGCTGATCAATGATTCTCTCTCTCATCATTAATGTTTCTGTCACGCTCTCCCTCTCTCTTCCTCTCTCTGAAATCAATAAAAACCAAATTTTAAAAAAGAAAGAAAAAAAAAACAGTAGAAAGAACATTTGACAAATTTCAGGTCATTCTTTTTTTAAATAATTTTTTCAATTACAGTCAACATACAATATTATATTAGTTTCAGTTGTCCAACATAGTGTTTAGGCATTTATATATAACTTCTGAAGTGATCACTCTGATAAGTCTAGTAATTATCTAACACCATATGTAGTTATTACAATATTATTGACTATATTCCCTGTGCTGTCCTTTACATCCCTGTGACTTCAACTATCATTCTTTTTTAAAAAATATATTTTTATTTTTTTCAGAGAGGAAGGGAGAGGGAGATAGAAACATCAATGTTGAGAGAGAATCATTGATCGCCTGCCTCCTGCATGCCCCCTACTGGGGATTGATGCTCTTGATCACAATCGAACCCAGGACGACCCTTCTGTCTGTAGGCCAACGCTCTATCCACTGAGCCAACCCAGCTAGGGCTCAACTATCATTCTTTTTTCTTTTTTTTTTTAATATATTTTATTGATTTTTTACAGAGAGGAAGGGAGAGAGATAGAGAGCTAGAAACATCGATGAGAGAGAAACATCGATCAGCTGCCTCTTGCACATCTCCTACTGGGGATGTGCCCGCAACCCAGGTACATGCCCTTGACCGGAATCGAACCCGGGACCCTTCAGTCTGCAGGCCGATGCTCTATCCACTGAGCCAAACCGGTTTTGGCAAACTATCATTCTTGATTAAAAAGCAATTTTTTTTTCAGCTTCATTGATGAATTCTACCAAATGTCTGCTTAAAGAAGAGTTAATGCCAAATATTCTCAAACTATTTCAGAAAATTAAAGAGAAGGGAACACTTTAAAATTCATTTCATGAGGCCAGCATTACTCTCATACCAGGGCCAGACAAAGGATACTATTAGAAAAGCAAATTACAAACCAATATCTATTGAACATAGCAAAAATTCTCAACAAAAAAAACTAGCCCATTAAAAGAATTATATACCATGATGATTAAATGTATTTTTTTTTTTTGCCTGGGATGCAAGAATGTTTAAATGTATGTAAATCAATAAACACAATACACCTCGTTAACAGAATGAGGACTAAAACTCTTGGTCATCTCAATAGATGTAAAAAAGCATTTGACAAAAAATGTAATATACTTTCATGACAAAAACTAACTGTACACTTTAATTTTGTCAATTATACCTCAATAGAGCTGACAAAAAAAGGAATTCATCTGTATGTATTGCATTGCCTTATATGTTTTGGGGAAATAAAAAGAATTGGAGGATGGTTCCTGCCTAAATAAGTTTTAATTTTTATAGTTTTAATCTTTCACATTTTTAATATATTTTATTTGAATTACATGTATATTTCAGTAGAATAGTATAAATAAATGTAGTGTTTAGATTTAGACACTGCCTATGTCTTCTAATTTTCGTAATTTCAACATTGAAGTAAGGCTTGGCTTGATGATAGAGATTTTTTTTTAATTGGGGAATTTCTTGAACTCTGTATGTATGTTGTCCAGAAATGTATGTTGTCCAGAAATGAGAGAAAGAGGTACTACAGAGAAAAGCTGGAAAGGAAAAGTTTGGGTCCATGGATGCAGCTTTTGCAGGAAAATTTGAATTGCTCCTTTCTTTTTCTCTTTTTAACTCTTAGTTGGGTAGTGACAAAGAGTGAACTCAGGCTCTAACAATGTGTGAGTTGGGTGTTAAAATCTAAAATACCAGTTTCCAATCAGAATTTAAAAACATATATGGTCACAAGAAAGTGATTATTCCGGGGGGGATGGGGAGGGGCTGAGGGGGTAGGCTTAAAGGAACTTAAAGAAGGTTAGGAGGAGGATGTTACTTTTTATTTTGTATTAGTAGAGAAGCTTTTAAAGTAAAAAGCTGTAAATGTATGTTTAGTCTTATTTCTTGTTAACACTTTCTTAGAAACTAACTCATTCAAAATTTATTATATGTATTTAATATTATTTACTTAACCTATCTATTAACTTCTGTTACATTTTCAGAACTGAAGGCAGAAGCAAGTCTGATGGACCAGATGAGTAGTTGTGATAGTAGTTCATCAGATTCTAAAAGTTCATCATCTTCAAGCAGTGAGGGTAGTTCCAGTGACTCAGAAGATGAAGAGTACAGACCCTCTCCATCTGATCCAGGGAATTATATCTCTGGAGATCCTACCATGTCTGCCATGCCACAATGCAGGATTCCTGATGTAGATGCTGTTCATAATAGATATCATAACAACAGTGGCCTTCTGATGAATACTTTAAGTAAGTATACATAAGCATGAGTAATTAGAAAAGTAAAAATTCACAGTGAAGCCATACCAATTATGATGTAAAATTTGTATAAGGAGAAAGACTCCTGTTTTATTCAGTTGATGATATTAATCATTACCTTCTTATTGAATTACTCATTTTCTTTAGACTCTGTTACATAATGTCTTATTGACTTTTCTCCTATCTTTCTAGATACTTTTCTCTGTCTCCTTTGCTGGCTTATTATCTTCTACTCAGTCATTAGAGCTGGAGTTCTTCAAGACTTAATCCTAGGTCCTTTTTCTTCTATACTCTTTCCTTGCATAATCTCCATACTTGTGGTGCAGTCAGTGGATAACTTCTAAATTTACATCTTTGACCCAGACCTCTGAGCTCTTGATGCATAAATCCAACATCATCTTTTAGTAAAAGGCATTTAAAATTCACTTTGTCCAAAACCAACTTATAATATTTTTTTTTACCAACTTATAGTGTTTAGCTGAGCTTATTTTCTAAACAAGCTCAGCCAAATAAAAGATAGGATTCCTCTAATTAGGCAAACTAGAAGCCTGATTGTATTCAAGACTTGATTTCCTCTCTTTTTTAAAACAATTTTACTTTATTATTATTATTATATATTTTTATTGATTTCAGAAAGGAAGAGAGAGGGAGAGAGAGAGCTAGAAACATCAATGAGTAGAGAGAATCATTGATTGGATGCCTCCTGCACGTCCCCTACTGGGGATCAAGCCTGCATGTGCCCTTGACCAGAATTGATTCCTCTCTTTCTTTACAGTATAGTCAGTCCTTAACCAAGTTCTGTTTATTTTACCTCCTTAATATTTCTCAAATTCATTTATTTCTCTGCATCTTTACCTGTTAGGGTTTGGCTGGTGACATGGGCTGTGAAAAAATTCACAACTAAAAGAGGAGATGCAGAGAGGAAGTTTATTTTACTTTCCAAGAGAGGCCAAGTATTGCTAGTCAATACAGGCAGGGAAGAAAGGGTGGCCTGCTCTTTTAAGCAGTGGCTGTTGCTAAGCGACAAGGAAGGAAGAGGGCTTGGGTTCAAATGGGGCAGATACCAGGGGGGTTGTCTTGAAAAGTTATAGTTTGTTTGCTTTCCAGGAGATAGTCTGGCAAATGTTCTAAGGAGGTGTATTATCAGTATATTTTCCAAGCCTGTATAACATGCTTAGAGCAAAATTTACAAAAAGTTCAAAAGGGGGAGGCTTGGGTTTGAAAGGGAGGAGGAAAGGCACTTTCTACTAACTAGAGACTCCTGGATGTGAATTATCCCTGAGTTATGAAAACAGCAGGGAGGAGAGGGGGATGCGAGAATGAAGCCTTGAGAGTAGCTTATCTTGACCCTCAGCTTGAACAGAAGAGCTGTTTGAATCAAAGGAGCCACCAATCTTGGGGTTTAGTTGCTAGGTGCTTTTCATAATTAGGAAAGGCTGCAGCAAATAAAAGGAGAGACCTCTTTCTGTCCTTACACTACCGCTATTACTTTAGTTAAATACTAGAGGCCTGGTCCACAACATTTGTGCACTGGGTGGTGGGGGGGTCCCTCAGCCCAACCTGTGCCCTCTCACAGTTCGGGATCCCTCAGGGGATGTCCAACTGCCAGCTTAGGCCCGCTCCCCCAGGCCTAAGCCGGCAGTCGGACATCCCCCGAGGGGTCCTTAGCGCTAATGCAGAGGCAAGAGAGGCTCCTGCCACCGCCACTGCACTCACCAGTGGTGAGCCCAGCTTCTGGCTGAGCAGTGCTCCCCCTATGGGAGCACACTGACCACCAGGGGGCAGCTCCTGTGTTGAGCATCTTCCTCCTGGTGGTCAGTGTGCATCATAGTGACGGGTCATTCCATTGGATGGCTTTGTCTGGACCATCCAGTTTAATTAGTATATTATGCTTTTATTATTATAAATTATTATAGATACCATTATTTCCTGCTTTAACTATGTAGTGACTTTCTAATTGGTTCACCCCATTCTATTTAAACCCATTTTTTATCTATTGTGTACATTGCAACTATATTGATCTTTTCATAATTAAACTATGATTTGTCGCCTCTTCTGCTTTAAACTTTTTAATAGCTTGTAATTCTTTTAGGATAGCAACAAAACACCTTAACATAATGATCTTTCTCTTTGTATTATAGCAACATTTGCCTTCTTTTGTCATTATACTTAAACCCTTTCTCCATATCAGGACCCTTTAAATGCTGTCCATTCATCCAGAAATACTTCCTGCTTTTCATGTAGTTAACTTTTTCCCCTCTGGGTTACAATTCAAAGTTTTCTTTATCAAGAAAGCCTCCTTGACCTTCCTGATAGGGTCAGATCCCTCTTTTTTTAGACCTTCAGAGTAATATCTTTTTTATATCAGATTTCATAGTTATCAATTTATATTTTTTTGTGTGATTTGTTCTATTCCAAAGTATAAGCTCCAGGAGGACAGCAATCTTCTTTATTTTTTCTTATCATTGAATGCTAGCACCTAGCACAGTACCTGATATATAGTAGATGCCAAGGAAAGGCATGCAGGTTGATACTCTCTGGGGGAGAATGGGATTTTATGTTTAAAACTACTCTCACTGTGTAAATTAATAATGATAAAGTAAGTATCTAGGAAAGACTGACTAGCTCTAGCCTAGTAGCAGAATTAAACAAGAAAAGAGCCAAGTCTAGGTGGTGAAGAGAGTAAAACTATGCATTAATTAGGGCCCAGGAAAGGTCTTTTGAACTTCCAGTTATTTATGTCTTTAAAGCTATTACTCCTAACTTGAGAGGTAAAATTGGAGCATCTGATTTCTTGAATGGCCAAATAATGACAAGGGGGTTTAATTCACTAGGAGGATAAACAATTATTAAGTGGTATACCCATAATAATATATCTTTACCACATATGTTCATATATATTAAAATATGTAGTTATTTATGTGTATATACATATAAAACAAAAATTGACATAAGAGAAATTGACATAAGACAAGTGTTTATCATAGCAGAATATTAACACATCTGTAATCAAGCAGACAAAATTTAGTAAAGACATACAAAATCTTTCAACAACATAATTAACATACCTATTCTAATAGTAAATATAGAATCCTACAATCCAAAACTGCGAAGTGGGCCTTTGGTTTAGATATATGTAAAACATTTATAGAAATTAATTCCTACTATATTAAGGAAATAACACATTTCAAAGAATTCATATTTTATTGATTATTTTATATGATTATACTACAATAAAAATATAAATAATTAATAAAAATTAATTCTAAATACATGCTTAGAAACTTCAAAGCACATGCCTAATAACTTACATGTTAAATGGAAGCTACATGAAATTATAAAATATTTATAATTAAGCAGAATCAAAAATAGTATATCTTAGCAATTTTGGAATGCAGCCAACATGTACTTAAAAGGAAATGTTGTATGGCCTCACAAAAATTTTTTAATTGAAAATAAATGAGTAAAAGTTTCACTTGGAGGAACTAGAAAAATTATAACATCTTAAAGGAAGCAGAAGAAAGTAATATAGATTAGATTTTAAAGTAGTGTAATGGGAAAAAAAGAAACATTAGAGGATAAACAAAACCAGAAGTAATTTCTTTGAAAACTAATAAAAAAGACCAACCTCTAACAAGGGCTTATGAAGAAAAAGAGAAAAGGCACAAAATAAACAATATTAGTAATGAAAAAGTGGTTAAAATTATAGCTATGCTATGCTTTTGTTTTCTGAGTTATGAGAATTATATGAAAAATTTAACCCAGTAAATTTGGCATAGAAGTAGATGATTTTCTAGAAAAAGTATAATTTACCAAATCTGACTCAAAGAGAAATGGAAAGCCTGAAGAAACTAATGTCTCTTTATCTTCTACCCTATTTCCAAATTCCCAAGGTACTGGAAAACTAAAGATAGTTTCACAAATAATTCTTTTACAACCTTTTCAGAGTATAGAAAAGTAGGGAAAGTGATCCAATTCTTTTATAATTCTAGAATAATTTCAATATAAAAACTGTACAGACAAAAAGCAATGTGGATTAGTTTCACTTAATAACATGGATGCAAAATTACCAAATAAGATATTAGCGAATTGAATGACCAATGTACTTGAAACAAGCAAAGCTAAATCATGACCAAATGAGGGTTATCACACAAATGTAGGAAGTGTTCAGTAGCTGAAATAGTATCAATATAATTCACCCCATTAACAGGTTATAGGAGTAAAGCCATATGATCATTTCAGCAAATTTGAATTTAACAAAATTCAATATTAATTTTAAAACTTTTACCAAAGGTTAAATATAAAGGAATTTCTTTAACTTCATAAAAATTAACTATTAAAAAAAACACCTAAACATCTATAATAATAAAAGCATAATATGCTAATTAGACCAGACAGCCGAACGCCCGTCCTTGTGGATGTCCTTCCGTCCAAGGGCAGGCAGCCACTGTGGCCAGCAGCAGTGGCGGCAGCGGGGTGATGGGGTGGTGCCTTCCCGATAGGCCTGGTCGCCTCCCACAGAGGGAGGCCAGCTGTGGCTTAAGTCCGTTCCCCCATGGAGAGCGGGCCTAAGCTGTCAGTAGGACACCCCCTGAGGGCTCCCAGACTATGAGAGGGGGCAGGCCGGGCTGAGGAACCCCCCACTCCAGTGCACAAATTTTCATGCACCAGGCCTCTAGTTATGGTAATAAAGACTAGAAGCATTCTCTCTTGTTCACTAAAGTCAGGAGAAGACAAGGAGGACTAATATTATGATTTCTATTCAACATTTTACTGAAGGCTCTAGAAAATGCAATAAAAAATAAAAGAAATGAGATATAAGAATTGGAAACAATAAATAAAATTCTCATTTAATAGACAGTGTAATTTCCTACATAGAAAATCCAAGAGAATCAGCAAACTATAGAAATAATAAAAGAATTGGAAAGATTGTGAATACAAAAATTACATGCAAAAGTCAGTAGTGATTTGTTATACCAATAGTAACCACTTGGGATTTTTTTCTCAATATATTTTATCCAAACTGGAGGTTTCCTAATAAGAGAAAATAAACTCTCCCTACTGTTACTGAAATCATCTCATTTTTCAACCTTATCAAACCTAGTACCCTCTTTTATAACAGATATTTTTAATCTCCCTTACTGTCTTAAAATTATTAATTTAATATATTAAGACAAAATGAAAATAATTTATATAAATTAACATATATCCACTCTAAAAAGCTGTGGTACATTTATATTATGGAATACTATGTAGCAGTAAAAAAAGAAGAATCTCTTACCCTTTGAGACAGCATGGAGGGACCTGGAGAGTATCATGCCAAGTGAAATAAGTAAATCAGAGAATGATAAGTATAATATGATCTCACTCAATTGTGGAATCTAGTTAACAAAATAAACTGAGGAATGGAGTGGGTCCAGAGACACAGAAGCATGGAACAGAGTACATGGAACAGAGTGCGGAATCTTGGAGGGAAGGCAGGGGAGGCTGGGTGGGTGGGAGGTAATCAACCAAGGACCTTGTATGCATATATGCGTGGCTCGTGGACACAGACAATGGGGTGGTGAGAACCTGGGGGGGGTGGGCTGGAGAGGGTCAATGGTGGGAAAAAAGGGACGGACATATGTAATGCTTTCAACAATAAAGAATTATTTACAAATAAAATTATATATATCAACTCTGTATTGAGGTGCTGTATTGCTGACCCAAATACAATGGGCAGCATTGAGATCACTATTGTGTTTTCCCAAATTATTAAAAAAGAAAATCTTTCTATGCTTCTAAGAAAAACAAAAGTAAAGTATTCTCTCAGTTTACATGATAGCTACATCCTCGTAAGTGAATTTTAAATCTGTGCAAAAGAATACTTTTAGTTTATAAAAATGTAATTTGGTTATGGCCTTAAAATTATAAACATTTCTTCCAAGTACATGAATATCCCACTGGACTTTCAAGTGTTACAGAATGTAGAAGAGATCTTTATTGTACAAGACTGGCCCCAGCATTGCAAAACATTTAACATCCCTAAATTATTCTCCTACTGAATGCCACTAGCAATTTGCAAATCACCTGCATAAGCAACCCCTCATGTAAATTTCTGTAACATCTCTTAGGGGGCAGTATTGGTTTCATTAAAAACCATTGGTTTAGGTGTCTGAATGCATTTGCTATGGGAAACTATTTTTCCCCAAGTTATAATTACCATTTTGATTAAAAATATTGCCTGTACTAAACATCTCATATTCAAAGACTAATCTCATATCTTCAAAACTGACCATTTTAACAACATGGTAATATAACCTCTATAGCATGAAGTCTAGTAAGAAAAGTAGAATTCAGGATGTTTGGGTTTGTGTCACTTGAGAAATGCCTGTTACAGGTATCATATCAAGTTTAACATTCTTATGCCATTCAATAGTTGTATAGTAATTAGTGGAAAAATTTTTTGTTGTTGCTAATCCTCACCCGAGGATATTTTTCCACTGCTTTTTAGAGAGAGTGGAAGGGAGAGGGAGAGAGAGAAACATCGAGGTGAAAGACACACATCAATTGGTTGCCTCCCGCACTTGCTCTGATCAGGGCTGGGGATTGAGCCAGCAACTGAGGTACATGCCCTTAACCAGAATCAAACCCAGGATCCTTGGTCCATGGGCTGATGCTTTAAACACTGAGCCAAACTAGCTAAGGCAGTAAGTGGAAGTTTAAGTATTGAAAATGAGAAAATGGACATGGGAACCAGATGCACACAAGAAGCTTTAGCAGATTTCTTTATCAAATGATGTAATCAGTTCTGGAGTTCAGGTAATGGACTGAGATGTCTTACAATAACTTGTATATTGCATAAAAACTACCCTTTTTCCCAGTTTTTTTATTTCAAGAAAAACGATTTTAGATATAATAATGTTACATGCAAGAAACCTTAATATTTCAAGAAAAATGATCTTAAATATAATGTTACATGCAATAAACAATATCTCAAGAAAAATCATTTTAAATATGATGTTACATGCCATAAACACCAATTATTCAAGAAAATGGTCTTACCTATAATATTATATGCAATAAACATTAATATTTCAAGAATAAAAGAATTTTAAGTATAATAATATCACCAAAATTGTATTAACATAGTATGATATCATAAAAGTTGTAGGAAATATTAAAAATCTGCAAATAACAGGATTACTTCTATTATATTCTAGAATATTTTTCCCCTCTGGCTCTATTTTTGTTCATCAGTTTATGTTGTTCATTATGTTCCACAAATGAGTGAGATCATATGATATTTATCTTTCTCCAACTGGCTTATTTCGCTTAGCATGATGCTTTTAAAGTCTATTTTGTCGGATATGAGTATTGCTACTCCAGCTTTTTTTTGTTTCTTTTCCATTTGCATGGAAAAATTTTTTCTATCCCTTCACTTTCATCTTGCGTGTGTCTTTTGTTTTGAGGTGGGTCTCTTGTAGACAGCGTATAGTTGGGTAATGTTTTTGTATCCATTCAGCTACCCTACACCTTTTGATTGGAGCATTTAATCCATTTACATTTAGGGTTATTATTGAGAGGTACTTATTTATAGCCATTTTAATTCAGTATGGCTAGGTTTCTCTCTGTTTCTTCTCAGCAATCCCTTACAGCTATCCCTTTAGCATTTCTTGTAATGCTGGCTTAGTGGTGATGAACTCCTTTAGGCTTTTTTTTTTTCTTTTTTATCCGGGAAGCTCTTTATTTAACCATCTATTTTGAATGATAGCCTTGCTGGATATAGTAATCTTGGTCTCAGATCCTTGCTTTCCATTACCTTGAGTATTTCATGCCATTCCCTCTGGCCTGAGTTTCTGATGAGAAATCAAGTGTCAACCTTATGGGAATTCCTTCGTAGGTAACAGTTTTCTTTTCTCTTGCTGCCTTTAAGATTCTCTCTGTGTCTTTAATTTTTGGCATTTTAATTATGATGTGCCTGGCCATCGGTCAGTTTAATAGACAGTGTAATTTGGGTTCTTCTTGTTTGGGGTTCTGTGCCTCCTGAACTTGTGTGACTTTTTCCTTTACCAGGTTAGGGAAGTTTTCTACCATTATTTCTTCAAATACCTTCTCTATTCCTTTCTCCTTTCTGCCTCTTCAGGCACACCTGCTATTCTAATGTTACCTTTCACATTGTCTCACAGCTCTCATAAGCTGTCCTCCTGTTTTTTAATTGCTTTTTCTTTTTGGTTCCCTAATTGAATGATATTTTCAGCTGTCTTCTAATTCACTGATTCAATCCTCAGCTTCCCCTAATCTGCTGTGTATTCCTTCCAATGTGTTCATTTGTGTTATGTCATTCTTTATCTCAGACTGTTCTTTTTTCGTAGTTACTATATCTTTTTTCATGCTGTTGAGCATTTTTAACATCATTGCTCTGAATTCTGTTTCAGATAAATTTCTTATCTCTGCTTCATTTATCTCTTCTTCTGGAGAATTCTCTAGTTCTTTCATTTGGGGGTTGTTTTGTTGTTTCCTCATTTTGGTTGTCTGTTTGGGTTTGTGACTATGTTTTAGGTAGATCCTCTATACCTCTCAATCTCTAGTGCAGGATAGTGTAGAAGGTTGTTTCTTACTAATTGGGTCAGGCAAAGACTCAAAGCCTCTAGAGACCTCTATCTACAGCAGTGGTTCTCAACCTTGGCTGTACATTAGAATCACCTGGGAATCTTTATAAAATCCTGATTTCTGGGCCTCATCCTCCAGAAATTCTGTTTCTTTGTTATGGGGTGGGGCCACAACATTAGTAACAAAGAAACAGAATTTCCGGAGGATGAGGTCCAGAAATCAGGATTTTTAAAAGATTCCCAGGTGATTCTAATGTGCAGCCAAGGTTGAGAACCACTGGTCTACAGACTAATAAGATTTTGACTTGAATTGCCCCCAGGCAATCATCCTCAGGTGTGGTGAGAGTTTTTTTCAACTGGGTGGGGCAGTTGCTTCTGCCTGGAGGCTAATTGTTATTTTTAATCTCTTAAGTGGCCTCAGGGCAAGGTGTTTTCCAGTAGTGTGTCTTCCCCCCCAAGTCAGGCAGATGTCTATGTGGGAAGGATGTCTCCTGCTGTGTGAGGGAATGACTCAGCCCAGGAAACCTGGGATGTCTGCCTTCTGAGCTCTGTCCTCTGAGTCCCCAGTCCTGGGTTCTGCTCTCACAGCTCTATTCCACTTCACCCTCCCTCTGCCAGAGCACAAGGTGGGTGGCTCTACAGGGAGTTTTTGTGCATTGGCCCTTTAAGAGGGTGCCTGAACTTTCAGCTGCCACTCCTTGGCAGAGAGCACTCCACTGCTTTTCACAGCCAGATGTTATGTGGATATCTTCCTCAGTTTGGTGCTCTCTGCTGGGGAGCCCCAGCTTTGGGATTAGATCCCAGAGTTCTCAGTGGCACCCCTCTTTCCCCCACAGCTGATATATCTCTCCGGGACTTCAGTTGCCGTCTGTGGGTGCCAGGTCAGCCCTTTCGCGCCTCCGCCCCTCCTACCAGTCTCTGTGCTGTCTCCACCTTTGGTCCTTGGGTATCAGTGTTCTCTCCTGTGAGTTTTCCATTGATTATTCAGGAAGCCTTTCTGTATTCCAGTTGTAATTCCAGCTTGTTCCTGGGAGCATGTCTGTGCAGCATCCTCCTACTCTGTCGCCATTTTTAATCTCATAAAATCTACTCTTAAACTGTGTATTAACTTTGAAACATGCCAGCTTTTGTTGATTGTGGAGGAGTTAAAAAATATGAGAATATTTTTAACCATTTTAATTTACCACCCAAATGATTTTGTCCAATTCCATAATTTCAGATAAACCCCTGCAGTCAGTGACTCCCAAATCTTTATTCCAATGAATTCCCATATCAAACAAAATTCAAAGTTTTTACCATGACCTAAAAAACAACTGATATCTTTTTGGCCTCATTTCTTATCATTCTCCTCATTCATTTCACTCCAGCCACAGTGGCCTTTTCATAGTCAGAGAACACAACATGCATGCTTCTGCCTTGGGGCATTTGTATGTGCTGTTCCCTGAGCCTGGGCAGTTACCCATCTCCATATTTTGCTGACTTTATTTTTAAATCTTGATCTCCAGTCAAATGTCACTCCTCAAGGAGGCCTCCCCAACTACCCTGTATAAAGTAGCATCTCTCATCTCTCCATACTCATTTTTATTTATTTATTTTACGTATATATATATATATTTCAGAGAGGAAGGGAGAGAGAGATAGAAATACAAATGATGAGAGAGAATCATTGATTAGCTGTTTCCTGCACACCCCACACTGAGGATAGAGCTGGCAACCCAAGCATGTGCCCCGACCAGGAATCCAACCATGACCTCCTGGTCCATAGGTCAACACTCAACCACTGAGCCATGCTGGCCAGGTTCCATACCCATCTTTATATTTTCATAGTATTTATACCTACTTGGCATTATATTATATATTTGTTTATTTTTTTTACTGTCTGTTTTCTCCACTGGAATGTAAGTTTCATGACTTTAATCACATGGATGAATTACAAAAGGAATCAATGATGAGTTACCCTTAAACACTATGTAAATATTTTGACAACATTTTGAGTAAGAAGTTATATAATTTTTTCACTTCCAAATGATATGGTCTGATCTTCTAAATTATATTTTCTCTCATTTCCTGATGTAGTTAAACCAGTGATATAAAAAGAAGGGTGATGTTGGTATGTAAAAGAATACTAATATAGAAGCCAGATGATACTAAAACTATGCTGAAGATTGATGGTGTATTTTTTCTTTAGAGATAGTATTATTTAAGTTACTAATGATATGATTAAATTGTAGGATCAACAATATGATTATTAATGACAAAATGTTGCCTAAATAGGACCACTTGGATTACTTTTTGTATAATATTTGTTGTCAAAAAAATAAATATATTAAATATAAATATTTCATTATTACAGTTTTGCTATTTTTTATTTTAGGAAACGATTTGCAGCTGAGTGATTCAGGAAGTGATACTGATGATTGAAGAAACATTCAGCTATAAATATAAAATTTACAAGACATATGACAATATATTTTATACTAAGAAAAAAAATTCCTAAGACTGAGGAAAATGTACTTTAAGTGGTAAAAGAAATTAAATTTGATTCAGAATTTTCTATTGATGTTACATTTTTTAACCTTTTATGAGAACCTGCATTTCCATGTGTTTTCATTTAATCCTAAAAGTTTTTTGAAGTTTTTTAAAAGAATTTTCTTTTAATTCCACTTGCTCTTTTTTTAAAATATATTTTTATTGATTTCAGAGAGGAAGGGAGAGGGAGAGAGAGATAGAAACATCAACGATAGAGAGAATCATTGATTGGCTGCCTCCTGCACGCCCCACACTGGGGATTGAGCCCACAACCCCGGGAATCAAACCGGTGACCTCTTGGTCCTGGGTCATTGCTGAACTGCTGAGCCACACCTAGCTGGGCACTTTTTTGAAGTTTTACAGATGAGAAAAAAGACTCAGAGGTTAGTAACTTGCCCACATATTATTAGTTAACAAGTGGCAGATCAGGTGTTGTAGTGTTCAAGTTCAGTGCTCTGTTTTACCAGATTGCTATCTCCAATTGTGAAATGTCAAAGCTATGGATTTATAATAAATTCTGTGATTTTAATTATATCTTTGAGCCTTTTCTATCTCGTATTCCATTAATTTTTGTTGAAAATCTATTAGTCCTTGACAAAATTAAATTATAATTTAGGGTAAGGTGAAGCTAAATAATTATTTTAATGAAATAACTTATCTCAATATTTTTCATCATTTTCTTATTTTACTTTTGAGAGAAAAATAAACAGTTAAGTGTTGATATAATTAATATTTACATCTCTAACATTTTTTTATTTGTATGAAAAAATAAATATTAGTTTATAGTTGAAAGCCACTGACCAGTAGCAAGTTCTTTTTTTAATTTGTTTTTATTGTTGAGAGTATTACAGATGTCCACCACTTCCCCACCTCTGTCCTCCTCCACCTGGCTCCCACCGTACGCCAGGCCTTCACCACACTATTGTCTGTATCCATGGACTATGCATATCCTATATAATAAAAGCCTAATATGCAAATTTGCCCCCTGGGCGGTCACCACGTGCTATGACGTGCGCTGACCACCAGGGACAGTGCGGAACATGGCGGGCGTCAGCAACACTGTGCTGGCAGTGGGTGACAGTGGAGGTGCTGCTGGCCCTGATGGGCCCCGACAAGCCGGACCACAGAGGGATGGTGGAGCAGGTGAGCTGGCAGCATCAGGCCAAGGCAGGTGCAAGCGGGGCCCGATCACCCTGTCATTCGCCCCACAGAGGGTGACCAGTGGGGGCAGTGGGGGGTGGGGCCACCGCCTGGATCCCAGTCGCTGAGGGAGCTGGACAGAGGGGCCCGGCCCCAACTGATCGCCCTGTAGGGATGGTGGAGCAGGTGAGGGGGCAGCACCAGGCCAAGGCTAGGTGCCAGGTGGGGTTGTGGGGGCACGAGCTGGGGCTGCAAGGCTGGGGTCCGCGAACTGGGGCCTGATTCCTGCAGGTCACCCCAAGGGACCCCACCCGTGCACAAATTAATGCACCAGGCCTCTAAGTGTGCGTAAAGGTTTTTGGTTAATCTCTTTCTGCCCCCCTTCCTTCTGAGATCTGTCAGTCTCTTCCATGCTTCCATGTCTCTGGACTTGTTTTGTTTGTTATTTTGTTCATTAGATTCCACATGTAAGTAAGATCATGTGATTTTTGAGGTCTTGAACATCTTTCGTTAGACTTCCTCCAGGTATTTTTTTTATGCTATTATTATTTTTTTAAATCCTTCTTTCTATTTGCTTTTGCTGAATTTATATACAATTTATTTTTGTGTGCTGATTTTATATTTATATGCCTGTTAAACACGTTTTATTTCCATATTCTCTCTGAATATATTAGTATCTATCAATTTAGAGCATCAGTCTCCTTTCTATAGATGACTATAAAATGTCACTCAGATGTCAAGCAATGAGGACATAAATGTTTTTATTCTTATCACAGATATTTTAGAATTTTCCATTTTTATTATCTTTTTTCTTTTTTATTATATTTTGTCTCTGAAGAGTTTGTGCTCAAATCTATTTCTTTTTGTCCTTATATCTGTTTTCAACTTAGCAAAAACGATAAGGTATAAGAGGCATATTGATCTGATAGGGCTCTAGAATAGGCCTTGGAAGGCTGGAGTTCTGATCCATGCTCTGTCCCTTCTGAGCTGTTCTGTAACATTCTTCAGGTTAGACTAGGCGAGGGAATTCAAACCAGGTTCTCTAAATCCCTGTCATAAAAATCATTAAAGGTTCTTGTTAAAAACATGGGTTCTCAAAGTCAAAAGTATCACACTCCCTGACTTCAAACTATACTCCAAATCTATAGTAATCAAAACAGTATGGTGTTGGCAGAAAAACAAGTACACAGAGTAATGGAATAGAACTGAGACCTCAAAAATAAACTCACACATATATGGCAACTAATTTTCAACTAAGGGGCCAAGAATATACAAGGGAGAAATGAAAATCTCTTCAATAAATGGGAAAACGCCGAAACCGGTTTGGCTCAGTGGATAGAGCGTCGGCCTGCGGACTGAGGGGTCCCAGGTTCAATTCCGGTCAAGGGCATGTACCTGGGTTGCGGGCACATCCCCAGTGGGAGATGTGCAGGAGGCAGCTGATCGATGTTTCTCTCTCATCGATGTTTCTAACTTTCTATCTCTCTCCCTTCCTCTCTGTGAAAAATCAATAAAATATATTAAAATAAATAAATAAATAAATAAATAAATAAATAAATAAATAAATAAATAAATAAATGGGAAAACTGGGAAGCTACTTGCAAAAGAATGAAACTAGACTGCCATCTGGCACCATACACAAAAATTAACTCAAAGTGAATTAAAGACTTGAATATGACACCTGAAACAATAAAATGCATAAAAGAAAACATAGGCACTAAATTTATGGACTTTTAGAGGGTTTTTTGTGCCCTGACTGGTTTGGCTCAGTGGATAGCGTGTCGGCCTGCGGACTGAAGGGTCCCAAGTCCGATTCTGGTCAAGGGCACCTAAAAAAATAAAAAATAAAATAAAGTTTCTTTTGTGATATTGACCCTAAAGGTAAAGGAAGTAAAAGCAAAAAATAAGTGAATGGGACTACATCAAACTAAAGTGCTTCTGCACAGAAAAAGAAACCATCAACCAAACAAAAAGGTAACCAACCTAATTGGGAGAAGATATTTGCTAATGATACCTCCCATAAGGGGCTAATATCCAAAACATATAAAGAACTCCTACAACTCAACCACATACAGAAAAAAAAATTACAAAAATGGGCAGAGAACCTGA
The DNA here is from genome assembly GCF_963259705.1 of Myotis daubentonii. Classification (NCBI taxonomy): domain Eukaryota; kingdom Metazoa; phylum Chordata; class Mammalia; order Chiroptera; family Vespertilionidae; genus Myotis; species Myotis daubentonii. The sequence continues at coordinate 59,690,844 of NC_081842.1, read as the reverse complement.
ATAGACATTTTTCTCAAGAAGATATATAGATGGCCAACACATATATGAAAAAATGCTCAATGTCACCAATTATATTAGGGAAATGAAAATCAAAACCACACTGAGATATGAACTCACTTGTTAGAATGACCATTATTAATAAGTCAAAAGATAAGTGTTAGAGAAGAAAAAATGGAATTCTAGTACACTGCTGGTGAGAATGTAAATCAGTGAAGCCACTATGAAAAACAGTATGGATGTCCCTCAAAAAATTAAGAACAGAGCTATGATATGACCCACAAACCCCACTTCTGGGTATCTGCCTGAAAAAAATTGAAAACACTCATAAAGATGTATGTCCCCAATCTTCATTGCAGCATTATTTACAATAGCCAAAATGTGGAGACAATCGAAGTGTCCTTAGATGGATGATTGGATACAGACAATTACATATAGACAATGGAATACTACTCAGTCATGTAAAAGATGAAATGTTGCCATTTGTGACAACATGGATGGATCTTGAGATTATTATGGTAAATGAAAAAAGCAGAAAAGAACTGTATGATTTCACTAATATGTGGGATATAACACAAAAAGCAATAAATGAACCAACAAAACAAAACAAAAACTCAAAGGTACAGACAACAGAATTGTGGTTGCCAGAGGGGAAAGGGAACTGGGGAGGTCAAATATAAGGTGACAGGAGACTAGACTTCCGATGGTGAAAACACAATAGGTTACACACATATTATATTACAAAGCTGTACATCTGAAATTTATATAATGTTATTAACCGATGTTAACCTCATAAATTTAATTTAAAAAACAGATTCTTAGATACATTTTTAAGGGACCTGTATATTTTTGTTTGTGTGTGTGTATACAAATGTATATATACTAGAGGCCCGGTGCACAAAAATTTGTGCACTCGGGGGGAAGGGGGGTCCCTCAGCCCGGCCTGTGCCCTCTCGCAGTCTGGGACCCCTCGGGAGATAACGACCTGCTGGCTTAGTCCTGCTCCTGGGTGGCAGAGGGCAGGCCCAATCCCTAGGTGCAGTCCTTGGTCAGGCTCAGAGCAGGGCTGATTGGGGAGTTGGGGCGCCGCCCCCTGTCATGCACAGAGCAGGGCAGATCGGGAGGTTGTGATGCCACCCTCAGTCACGCTCACGGTAGGGCCGATTGGGGGGTTGGGGTACCGCCCCCTGTCACACTCAAGGCAGGGTCGATAGGGAGGTTGCGACACCACCCCCTGTCATGCACAGAGCAGGGCCGATCAGGAGGTTGAGGAGCTCCCCCCTGTCACTCACAGAGCAGGGCCGATGGGGAGGTTATGGCTCTACCCCATCACACTCAGAGCAGGGCCCGTGGGGTGGGGGTTGGGGCGCCGCCTTCTATCACCCACAGAGCAGGGCCGATCAGGGGGTTGGGGCACTGCCACTCTCACACTCAGGGCAGGGCCGATGGGGAGGTTATGGCTCTACCCCATCACACACAGAGCAGGGACGATCAGGGGGTTGGGGCGCTGCCCCCTGTCACACACAGAGCCACAGGGCAATCATGGGGTTGGGGAGCTCCCCCTATCAGGCACAGAGCAGGGCTGATCAGGGGGTTGGGGTGCCTTCCCCTGTCACAAACAGAGCAGGGCGGATAGGGAGGTTGTGGCCCCGCCCCCTGTCACACACAGAGCTGCAGGGTGATCAGGGGGTTTGGGCGCTGCCCCCTGTCACACTGATCCCGGTGCCGGGAGGCCTCTCAGCTCAGCTGATCCCGGTGCTGGGAGGCATATTACCCTTTTACTATATAGGATAGAGGCCTGGTGCACGGGTTGGGGCCGGCTGGTTTGCCCTGAAGGGTGTCCTGGATCAGGGTGGGGGTCCCCACTGGCGTGCCTGGCCAGCCTGGGTGAGGGGATGATGGCTGTTTGCAGCTGGTCACACCCCCTTCAGGGTGGGGGTCCCCACTGCGGTGCCTGGCCAGTCTGGGTGAGGGGCTGAGGGCTGTTTTCAGGCTGGTGAGTGACTGAAGCTCCCAACCGCTCCTTTTTTTTTTTTATTCTGGGCCAGCTTTAGCTCAGAGGCTTGGCTCCAGCTCTTAGGCCTCCGCTGCTGAAAGCAGGTTTCAAACAATGTTGTGATCCTGCTGGCTGAAGACCCACGGACTAAAGCAGGTTTCTGGGGTTTTGTTTAGCTTCTATATTTGTAACATAGTTGCTTAGAGTTGCAGCTCAGAGGCCTGCAGTGGCAGGCGGGGAACGTTGGAGTCCTCCATCACTGAAGCAAGCAAGCCTCATGTTCGCTTTAAGCTGCCTGGCTGCCGGTGGCCATCTTGGCTGGCAGTTAATTTGCATATCTCCCTGATTAGCCGATGGGAAGGGTAGCGGTCGTATGCTAATTACCATGTTTCTCTTTTATTAGATAGGATACTAGAGGCCCGGTGCACAAAAATGTGTGCACTCAGGGGGGAGGGGGGTCCCTCAGCCCGGCCTGTGCCCTCTCGCAGTCTGGGACCCCTCCAGAGATAACGACCTGCTGGTTTAGGTCCACTCCCGAGTGGGAGAGGGCAGGCCCACTCCCTAGGTGCCTGCCCCGCTGCCCCTGGTCAGGCTCAGAGCAGGGTCGATTGGGGGGTTGGGGTTCCGTCCCCTGTCACACTCAAGGCAGGGTCGATGGGGAGGTTGCGGCGCCACCCCCTGTCATGCACAGAGCAGGGCAGATCAGGGGGTTGGGGAGCTCCCCCCTGTAAGGCACAGAGCAGGGCCGATCAGGGGTTTGGGGCACCTTCCCCTGTCACCAACAGAGCAGGGCGGATAGGGAGGTTGTGACCCCACCCCCTGTCACACACAGAGCCGCAGGGCGATCAGGGGATTTGAGCACTGCCCCCTGTCACGCTGCTCCAGGGGCCAGGAGGCCTCGCAGCTCAGCTGATCCCGGTGCTGGGAGGCCTCATGGCTCCGCTTGACATAGGGGCAGTGAAGCCTCGCTGCTCTGCTGATCCCGGTGCTGGGAGGCCTCGCGGCTCCGCTAATTCCAGTGCCAGGAGGCCTCGCAGCTCCGCTGATCCCGGGTTCGGGAGGCCTTGTGGCTCCGCTGATCCCAGGCCGGGAGGCCTTGAGGCTCCGCTGATCCTGGTGCTGGGAGGCATATTACCCTTTTACTATATAGGATAGAGGCCTGGTGCACATGTGGGGGCCGACTGGTTTGCCCTGAAGGGTGTCCCGGATCAGGGTGGGGGTCCCACTTGGGTGCCTGGCCAGCCTGGATGAGGGGATGATGGCTGTTTGCAGCTGGTCACACCCCCTTCAAGGTGTGGGCCCCCACTGGGGTGCCTGGCCAGTCTGGGTGAGGGGCTGAGGGCCATTTTCAGGCTGGCGGGTGACTGAAACTCCCAACCTCTCTTTTATTTCTTTTTTCTTTTTTATTCTGGGATTTTATTTACCTTCTATGGCTGTCACTGGAGCTGAGAGCCGTCTTTAGCTCTGAGGCTCGGCTCCAGCTCTGAGACCTCAGCTGCTGAAAGCAGGTTTCTGGACTTTGTTTACCTTCTGCATTTGAAACATTGTTGCGACTCCAGCTCTGAAATCCCGGCTGACTGAAAGCAGGTTTCTGGGGTTTTGTTTAGCTTCTATATTTGTAACAATGTTTCTTAGAGAGCAGCTCAGACCCCAGCAGTGGCAGGCGGGGAACCTGGCTTCCTCTGTCACTGGAGCAAGCAAGCCTCCTTGTTCGCGTCAGCTGCCTGGCTGCTGGCTGCCATCTTGGTTGGCAGTTAATTTGCATATCTCGCTGATTAGCCAACGGGAAAGGTAGCGAAGTTACGGCTAATTACCATGTGTCTCTTTTATTAGATAGGATATACACACACACACCCACATACATACACAAAGTGTCCCCTCAGGAGTTTAACCAGGAGACCAGGAGTTCAATCGCTCGCTATGATGTGCGTTGACCACCATGGGGCAACATGGAATAAAGGAAGACCATGGCCAGCAGCTGGGGAAGGAAGGCCCCGGCCAGTAGCCAGAAGGCCCCTATTAGCCCTAATCGCCAGTCAGGCCTAGGGATCCTATCCATGCATGAATTTCGTGCACCGGGCCTCTAGTCTAATCTAATAAATGAGAAACATGCAAATTGACCGCACCTCTGCTATGCCCAAGGCACGCACACCAGCCAATCAGAGCGACTATATGCAAATTAACCCAACCAAGATGGTGGCGGGCAGCCAGGGAGCTGGAGCAAGCAAGAGGCTTGGTTGCCCCGGCGATGGAGGAAGCCAAGCTTCCCACCTTCCCTGGCCAGCTGTGGCCTCCACTCAAGGCAATAAAGTTTCAATTATAGAAGATAAATCCCAGAAACCTGCTTCCAGCCAGCCTCCACTGGGAGCTTGGGTGGCTGGGGGCCATGGCCAGCCTGCAAACATCCATCAGCCCCTCACCCAGGATGGCCACACCCTCATGGGGTGAGGGTCCCCGCTGGGGGGCTTGGCCAGACTGCAAACAGTCATCAGTCCCTCACCCAGACTGGCCAGGCACCCCAGCAGGACCTCCCACCCTGAAGGGGGTATGGCCAGCCCGAAAACGACCCTCATTCCCTCACCCAGGCTGGCCAGGCACCCCAGTGGGGACCCCCACCCTGAAGGGGGTATGGCCAGCCTGAAAACGGCCTTCAGCCCTTCACCCAGAGTAGCCAGGCACCCCAGCAGGACCCCCACCCTGATTCAGGACACCCTTCAGGGCAAACCAGCCAGTCCCCACCCATGCAACAGGCCTCTATCCTATATAATAAAAGGGTAATATGCAAATTGACCCTAACAGCAGAACGACTGGGAATGACTGGTCACTATGACACAAACTGGCCACCAGGGGGCAGATGCTCATGCAGGAGCTGCCCCCTGGTGGTCAGTGCGCTCCCACAGTGGGAGCTATGCTCAGCCACAAGCCAGGCTGACGGCTGCCAGTACAGCGGTGTTGGTGGGAGCCTCTCCCACCTCCTCAGCAACGCTAAGGATGTCCGACTGCAGCTTAGGCCTGGTCCCCACTGGCAAGTGGACATCCCCTGAGGGCCCTCCACCTGCCAGAGGGATGTATGACTGCCAGCTTAGGCCCTATCCCCCAGGAAGCAGGCCTAAGCCTGCAGATGGTCATCCCCCGAAGGGTCCCAGACTGAGAGAGGGCATATGCCGGGCTGAAGGACCCCCCCAAGTGCACAAATTTTTGTGCACCAAGCCTCTGGTCCTGTATAATAAGAGGCTAATATGCAAATTGTCCCCTCAACCGGGTGTTCGACGAGGAGTTCAACTAGGGGATGGGGCTAGATGGCCAACCACCCGCGGCCCCTCCCCCTGGCCAGCCCCTCCCCTAATCAGTCCCCCAACCCTGATCAGGGGGCAGGCTGGCCAGACCCTACCAATGCACGAATTAGTGCACTGGGCCTCTAGTCTATATATATAAAAAGCCAGCAACAAGAACGCCATAATGACCAGAATGACCAGTTGCTATGACGCTCACTGCAGCCAGCAAACTGGCTGATCAGGGGGTGGGGCTGGCCCACCAACCTCCTGCAGCCCCTCCTGCTGGCCAGCCCTGCCCCTGATGAGCCCCCACCACCCCTATCAGCCTGCAGCCCCTCCCCACAGCCAGCCCAACCCCTGATTGCCCCCCCTCCCCCAATAGGAGCCAGGGCTGGCTGGCCAACCTCCTGCAGCCCCTTCCCCCACCTGGCCCCACCCCAGATCAGCCCTCCACCCTAACTATGGGCAGGGCCAGCTGGCCAACCACCTGCAGCCCCTCCCCCTGGCCGGCCCTGCTCCCGATGGGCCCCCACCACCCCGATTGGCCTGCGGCCCCTCCCCCCCAGCCAGCTCTGCCCCCAATCACCCCACACACACCAACCAGGGATGGAGCTGGCCAGCCCACCACCCACAGCCCCTCTCCAGCCCCACTCCCAATCCTCCCCCCACCCCAATCAGTGGTGGGGCCCATCAGCCAATTGCTCATGGCCCCTCCCCTCAGCCAGCCTGGCCATGATTGGGCCCCAATCAGGGTGGGCCAGCAATTGCCTGCTTTCTCCTCCCAACAGGCCCAGCCCCGATCTGCCGTGATTGGGGCCAGGCTGCCAGACCCCACCTGTGCAGGAATTCGTGCACTGAGCCTCTATTACATATGTAAATTAACATTAATGACTGATCATCAGGCAAGTTTACTTTACATAGGACAAGATTAAGATTTCTTCCATCTCTGATATTATTTGAGTCTATGAATACTAGCATTATATTGCCATCATCAAAAGAAGAATTTTATCTACACAAAGGAGTATCAGAGAACCAATGCAATAAAGTTTAGTATTTGGGGTACCTATAAGCACAAATGAAATAGTGCATTGCATACAGGTACTATTTCATCTGCTCTGCTAAGTCAAATGCTGTTCTAGAAGTACAAGGCTAGAGCAGGGGAGCCATTGACATAATTAGCCCTTCAAGGCATCTATGCCTCTAGTGGTTAACTTGATTAGTAATTTCATTTGTTTTGCATGTAGGGTCATTAACCAACCCAAACAGAGAAATATTTCCTGAAAGAATAACTACAGCTTAATTATTAATGCTACATTCAGAAATGAAGCTGGACTCTTTAGGTAAAAGTTTGTGGGACAGAGCGGGGATGCGTGTAAAAAAAGCTGGGAGACCATGGTCAAAGTCTGAAGTTGTTTATGGAAGATAGGCCAGACTTTTCCTGGTTTTGTCAATAAATTACTCAAATAGGTAATGTAAGAATTTTGCAAGGAATAGAGCCATAGGTTCTCTTTCATAGTCTCAGATAAAATAATTCATTCTCCTGTTTCCCGACCTCCTAGTTGGTTTCCTTATTTTTTCTTATTGCTCTCTGACCATTCTTTTCCTTTTAACTGAAAACTAGAAGGGCACCCTACTCCTTTGTTCCTTTTTTTACTTTTTTGAATTAGTAAAAATAATACAGTATTGCCGAAACCGGTTTGGCTCAGTGGATAGAGCGTCGGCCTGCGGACTGAAAGGTCCCGGGTTCGATTCTGGTCAAGGGCATGTACCTGGGTTGCGGGCACATCCCCAGTAGGAGATGTGCAGGAGGCAGCTGATCGATGTTTCTCTCTCATCGATGTTTCTAACTCTCTATCTCTCTCCCTTCCTCTCTGTAAAAGATCAATAAAATATATTAAAAAAAAATAATACAGTATGTATAAAATTCATCTGTTATCACCATCCCTGTTCTTATTCCTCTTCTGAAAAAGTCTAACTATATTCTGGAGTATTTGGGAGTTCATCCACTAAAATATAAGGAAAATGATATTTGCAATAGTACCTAGAAAGTAACTGGTTCATAACTTTTGCTCAAATTAAATATTTATTCATGAAATGATGGACTCATCTTGAAGTGATGAAAGCACAGGGGATGAATTTAGCAAAGGAGACGAATGATTCCCAAATGTACATCACCACCCTTTTCTCTCATTTTCTTTAGCCCCACGCCTTTAATTGCTTATAGGATATTTCTATTTGAACTTTATTATGTTGAAAACCAAAAATCATCATCTTTCTACCTCTCTAAATTCAATTTTGTGTTGACTCCCCCTCTCCAATGAATTTCAATTTACTAAAACCAATCTTTATTTGTCATGGTGAAATTCCAGTGCTAGAATTCCAGAATAGGTAGATAGATTATATATACATGGTGAGGCAAAAGTAGGTTTACAGTTGTGAGTACATGAAATATTGTTTATTTTTGTATTATTATTTACTGGAGGCCCGATGCATGAAATTCCTGCATGGGTAGGGTCCCTAGGCCTGGCCCGCAATCAGAGCCGATAGGGGCCTCTGACTACTGCCTGGGGCCTTCCTTCCCTAGCTGCTGGCCAGGGCCTTCCTTCATTCTGTGCTATCCCCTGGTGGTCAACGCACACCATAGCAAATAGTCGAACTCCTGGTTAGTCAAACTCCCAAGGGGACAATTGCATATTAGCCTTTTATTATATAGGACTAGAGGCCTGGTGCACAAAATTCCTGCAAGGGTGTGGTCCCTAGGCCTGGCCGGTGATAGAAGTGCAAGCATCTGGCATGGAAGGGCAGGTCCCAGCTGACCTCTGGGCCCTGGGAAGCACCTGGGTCCCTGGGCCCCCACTCACCCCCCTCCACCTGAGTCATGGCACCCCAGTCCCCACACAGAGATGCGGTGAGTATAGTCAGATGTCATGGCCAGGGCATAGCATGGGCCTCTGGGCCACCCAGTGGCACTGCATGGAAACCGGGCAGGCAGCACGCTTTCTCACCACACCTCCATTCCTGTCACCCCCACCCCCAGGTAGCTGGCAAGAGGTCACAGCCCCCCACTCGGGCACTGCGGGAGGTTGGTCGCAGCCACCCACTCCCAGTACCCTGTCCCAGCCTGGGGCCCAGCCCTGATCAGGCGATCAGGGCCTTCCAGCCGCTGGTCACCATCTGTCGGGTGATCAGGACCCCGCTCACACCTGCCTTGGCCTAGCTCTGCCCACTTACCTGCTCCACCATCCTGCCATGGACCCACTCTTGTCCAGGTCCATCGGGCCGGCAATGCCTTCACTGCAGCCCACTGCCAGCCCCGCATTGCTGACGCCTGCCGGGAGCCGGTCCATCCTTGCTGTTTCAAGGGACCTGGCATATATGGCATACGGTTCTTAATATGTTTGCTCACCTTCTTGGCGCTGTGTTTTAACCAAGGTCACCTCTCGGAGAAAGGTTGAATCCCCAGGTAGGGATTTTCCCCTGAAGTTAGGGAGGGAATAAAACCCCTCAACTAAGTGCCAGGCGGGTAATTAATCACTTTACTTAAGCTACATAATCTTTACTCCCTGGAATGGAGATAAGAAACGCCCTAACCTTTGGAATAGAGATTGATAGGATTGAATCAACTGGTATAAATACAGATGTAACAAGACAGCAAGAGACAGAACTTAGAACACAGAACTTAGAAGACAGAACTCAGGAGACAGAATTCAGAAGACAGAACCTACACGGAGCCTGGAGACAGAAGAACTTCGCTGGAGAGAACATGGCAATAGATCCTGAACTGAACCTGACTATAGAACATGGCAAGAGAACCTGACTAGAACCTGGTGACTGAACCTGGCTGGAGATCTGAATCAGAACCTCTCTGGAGATCCAGACCAGAACTTGGCTAGAGATCCTGGCTAGGCTGCTGATCAACTGAACGCTGTCTCTGTGTCCTTCCTTCTTCGCCGACTCCGTCCACACCTTTGGGGACCCCTGGACCTGCTGGGGTTGGACCCCGGCAGACGCCCACCGTGTCCCGCACCACCCCTTGGTGGTCAGCACACATAATAGTGAGCAGTTGAACTCCCAGTTGAACAATTTGCATATTAGACTTTTATTATATAGGATTACTATATTCTTTTCCATACAAACAACTGTAAACCTACTTTTGCCATACCCTATATGTAATTATATGTATACTAGGAGCCCAGCGCACAATTTGAAATTGTGGTGCCGCCCTGCCCTGACACCCGAACCTCTCCATGCAGAGCTCCAGCACACCTGGCCCAGCCCCCAAACCCTCTGGCCTTTGCTGGCCGCTTTAAGCCCCACCCTCGGTCCCTCGAGTCACCTAGGGCTGGTCCTGCCTTCTCTGGGTGACTCCCCGCTTCCGCCCCGTCTCTGGAGCAACACAGCAGCACCACCCCATCATGGCACCAGAGGAGAGCATGGAAGCCTCCCACCCCCTGTGCTGTGCTCCTTCCCCTGTCAGATGGCCATTGGGCACTCAGAGTGTGAGTGGTGGGTGGCGAAGGACTGGTAAGGGGGGCGCTATGCACTCTCACCCCTTCCCTCCCCAGCAGGGGATGGTCCCGCCTCCTCTGGGCGCCTCCCCACTTCTGCCCATCTCCAGAGCAATGCTCCAGCTAATATGCTAATGATCTGGTCATTACCGTTATGGCGTATTGACCATTAACATATTAGCTCTTTATTAGTATAGATTGTTTATAATAGGTGTTCAGTAAGTGGCAACTGTTGTTATCCAGAAATCAATGCTTAAATCTATGTTTGAAGGATTGCATTCTTAACTATTATGCATTCTTTTGCAATTCTCCAGCATTGTCTTTCCCATCTTATGATGTGTTGTTCACAATTCTCCTTTTACATAATTATTCTTTTGAACTAGTCTCTAAGACCCAACACTTTCTTTTCCTATAGATTTATGCTTTGCTCTGGGTCAGGCAGTTGCTCAAGCCAACACCTACAGGGTTAAACCTAGTTTCTAAAGCCACCCCTTTTCCCCTCCCAGTCAGTCCCACTTTTCACAGTAGGCTGGCAGCTGTCCCAAGTGCTTACCGAAGCCAAATGCTTGAAGAGAGAGAGAGAGTAAGGAGCCAGCTATGAATCCCTTCCAGAAAAATGAGTCCAAGGAAACTTTTTTTTCACCTGTCTCCACTGAAGAGGTACCACCTCCACCTCCCAGCCTTCCAAAGAAGCCACCTCCGGTGAGTCCCCAGACTCCTTTCTGCCTTAGACAGGAACAAGCTTGTTCTTTTGGTTCTCTTCTTTGGCTTCTTGGAGCGTTAGGCTGAGATGTAATAGGGATTAAAAACTACTCTTTCTTGGAGTTAGAATTAACGTGAAAACCTAAACAGGTTTCTTTTACTTGTGAGGGGAAGCAGCAGGAAGAGATAGTCAAAATTTTTCACTTGAGACCCAGGACTTTGCTATGTTTCATTGTATGTATATTCTGAATTTCTCTGTGAAGAAAAGAAAAAGCAATGGGAAAGTCCAGGGAAACTTGGCAAGCACTTCTGTGCTAGAGAACTGTGTGTGCTTGTTCTTTCTTACCAATATGAAAACGCAGCCCTTAGTTCCCCGTGTCCAGAGTCTTAAGCTGGACACCAAGAGAAGTTTGAGAATAGATTCAGTACTTACGATGTGTTCAAGTTTACAGTGGGAGGCAGGATAGAAAAACAAAAAAGTAATAATGGTTAAAGCACTTCCAAATTCATTATCTCATTCAGTTCTCACATCAAAATCCTGTAATGAAGAGGATACAGTAATAATGGACAATATTTACTAAGTACTTAATGTGGGCCAAGAGGTGGTAGTATTCTCATTTTGTTGAAGTAACAGACCTGAAGCATAAAGACAGGTGTAGTGACATGGCCAGGGTCAATATGTTCCCCCAGCCAGTGACAATGTTACATAGCTAGTGAAAGTGTATTAACAAAACGTCAGCTTGCAGAATTCTCAAGCTGTGAGCTGGGAAGGTTATAAGTCAATTCATTGTGTCTTTCAAGCAAGTTATTATCATACATTAATATCCTATATAATAAAAACCTAGTATGCTAAGTGTTCGGTCGTCCAGTCGGCCGTTCAACCAAAGTGTAATATGCTAAGGCCACTCAACTGCTCCCTATGACGTCCACTGACCACCAGGGGGCAGATAGTCGACCGGTTGACCAGTTGCTATGACGTGCACTAACCACCAGGGGGCGGATGCTCCAACCAGTAGGTTAGCTTGCTGCTGGGGTCTGGCAGATCCGGATAGAGCGAGATGTGCTGGGCATGCGCTGGAGCCCTCCTGCGGTCCCTCCCTGGCTGGCCAACCTCCCACATCCCTCCTTGGTCCCAATCGTGCACTGGTGGGGTCTGGCCTGTGCCCTCTTGCAATTCGGGACCCCTTGGGGGATGCTGGAAAACCAGTTTCAGCCCGATCCCACAGGCCAGGCTGAGGGACCTCCCTGGTGCATGAATTCATGCACTGGGCTTCTAGTATATTAATATTTAGGAGGGTTGTTTTTAATCTATTGATAGCCACCTCTTCATTATGTTCCTAGATATAGTAAGTATTCTGCCCAGAGTTCCAGGCTTTTCAGTTAGTAGTGATGGGAAGATAAGCAAATCCTGGGTCTAGGATCAAGGAATATCTGAGCAGTTCCATATTAAATGAATGAAGAACAAGTAATGTTCATTATAGCTTCTATCATTCCTAAATCAGCAATCAATGCAAGCACTTTTAGTAGATAATAGCTGTTTCTTGAAGAGTAGGCATCATTGCCTCACATTACCTATCATGGTGACTTGAAAGAAATGCATTTTTCTGCTGTGGAATGGTAGAGATCTAAATGAGAAGCTCATGCTTGAACCGTTGTCTTTCTGCTTCATAGAAAATCTGTGGCTCCAACTATCCACTGAGCATTATCTTCATTGTGGTGAATGAATTCTGTGAGCGCTTTTCCTATTATGGAATGAAAGGTAATTTTGTGTCCCAAAGTCTTATCCATGCACCCTCACTCCATGTTTGTAATGTCTAGTTTTCTTGTATGCATTTATTTCCCTTATCCACTCTTTCTGTCTTCATCCAAATTGGTCCCTTCCTTTGGCCAGGACTTCCAATAAATGCCTCATGGGATTTTACCTAGTAACGGATACAGGCCAAGCATAGAAAGGACTAATAGAAACCAGAACACAATCTGTGAGAATTGTAATGAGAAAACACTCACCATCTGAGTTCCATTCTTCATATTAGTTTTATGAATGTACTAGAGGCCCGGTGCACGAAATTTGTGCATTCGGGCAGGGGGGGGGTGTCCCTCAGCCCCACCTGCACCCTCTTGCAGTCCGAGAGCCCTCGGGGGATGTCCGACTGATGGGGAGCAGGCCTAAGCCGGCAATTGGACATCCTTAGCGCTGCTGTGGAGGCGAGTGATGCTCCCACCACCGCTGCTGTGCTCGCTGGTCTTGAGCCCCACTTTTAGCTGAGCACACTGACCACCAGGGGGCAGCTCCTGTGTTGAGCGTCTGCCCCATGGTGGTCAGTGAGTGTCATAGTGACTGGTCATTCCCCTGTTTGGTCGATTTGCATATTAGCGTTTTATTACATAGGATTGTTGCTGAAAAGGAGATGGAAGGTATATTAGAAGCATCCTATTCTTTATGATTGGCCTAAATGATGCTATGTGTGAACATAGACTGAAGGGAGGAGTATTGTATTTGTACACTAAGCACCACCCCATTCACAGCTCCCATGGGCACTGCTTCTACTGCCTGGGAGCCACTCCTCAGTCATTTCACTGCTAGGAGTGTTGAAGGTTAAGATCACCTTCAAAGACCATAGAGCAAATGTACTTCTCTTCCATAAGTCACTTTAATGCACCTATCTTATTTTGCCTCCATTTTTTTTCCCATCTCAGCTGTGCTGACCCTGTATTTCTTGTATTTCCTGCACTGGAATGAAGATACCTCCACATCTGTATACCATGCCTTCAGCAGCCTCTGTTATTTCACTCCCATTCTGGGAGCCGCCGTTGCTGACTCATGGTTGGGAAAATTCAAGTAAGGAAGATGGAAGATCACACCCCCAGAAGTTTTACAGATTAATTTCACAGAGGTTACCACTTAGAGCCTCTTTTCCCAAGCAAGAACACACCATATCATCCATGACAGATAGAATCTCTCTAAGACACACACATAGAAAGGCTATTTCTTTTCATTATCAGTTTTTCCAATATTTTTACATCCTTTTCAATCAGGAGTTGTTGTTGTTTTACTTAAATCTAATTTTAACTTTCTATCCTGTAGTCTAAGACTAATTCTTGTTCTGATCTCAGGGAAAATAAAGATTGCTAACCACCAGAAAATTTATAATTTTAGAGACGTCAGTGTAGTTATTTGATATACTCGCCATTTCTTCTCCATATTGAATCATCCCAATTCCTTTAATATCTATGAGTCCCTCTTTTCGGTTCTTATACCAACTCTTATTCTCTTCTCTAACCTCTTTCTGTAGTTTTCTTCTTAAGAATTTAAAATTTTTTATGAGTTAGACTAATGGTCTGTTCAGTTCAGTATCTTTTAAGTTCCTGAAATTAGCGCCAGGAGACATTTATAGGATGATGTTATAGTTGTCCTCTGTAACATTATCCTCACAGGCTAGAGATGGAGCTTAGATACCCATCACCCAGTTATTTTCTGTGGACTTGTCACCTATGGCTCTATCTGAATTAGCATTTCTCAAAGTACATTCTGTTAAAAATCTGCTATATAGGATAATAATGAGTGTTATATAGGAAGATAAAGACCTCATGGCAAAATAAGTTTGAAAAATGCTAGGCTGAACACAGCTTAAAATGTTTCTTTACTGCATGACTTCTTATAGCCTTTAACATGCTAATATGCACTGGAAAATCTCAAAGAGAAGGTTATGGCACATAGTGTTTCCCAAACTTGTTTGACTAAAGGATATTTTTTTCAGGGTATCTTGTGGACCCAGTGTTTCAAAGAATTCTCTTAGGAAACACTGGCTTATATCTCACTTTGGCCTCTATATAATCATTGTTCTAAAGCATTTAATCAGCACTTTATAATAACTACAACCTATATGTAAAGTACTAAACAGTTTTGTTTTGTTTTTACTTGAGAGGGGGACGGTACGTAGGTAGCTGAGATCTATGTTTGCTCCTTCTATAGTATTAGTTACCAAGTCCATCCAAATTGGGGTTTGGCACTATATGCAGAATAAAAAGCATAAGCCATGGTCTCTATTCAGTTATAGAATAAAAGACTCACATACATAATCAGTACTCCCATTGATTTTTAAAAATGACTTCCTTTAAAGTTGGAGTATAGTTCTTGGGTATGGTGAACAATAGCTTCCTGTCTATTTCAGAGGAAATATAACAACCTCTACTTTTTTTTAATTTTAAGGATTTTTTTATTTTAACTATATATTTTTTTTACAACCTCTACTTATGCCCTCAATCACAATCCTTTTTGAGGTATTCTTTATTTTTTAAAAATTATTTTTATTGAGTTATAATTAAAATAAAATACAGAAATCAAAAGTCTTAGTGTAAAGTTTGATGAATTTTCACATATGTGTCACCATTACCTAGCTTACTTTCCCTAGAGTTTTTGTACTCTCAATATTCCTCTCTCTCGCCTTCAAATTCTCCATAGAGATGGTCTTTTCCTGTACCTAGAAGCCTGTTCAAATCTCTGAGACCTTTAAACAAACAAGACTATTGTTAACTCTCCTTTCCAACTGTCTTTGTCTTATTACCATTATCTCCAAATT